>NC_041335.1:10949682-11249682 GCF_004354835.1 Perca flavescens
TACTGGAACTTGTCCACTTCATTGGTTCTGTAATAGCTGCAAAAGAACAGGGACAGCGGTGAGTTAGCAGAGAACTATAAATCCCAAGGTGTTCACGAGAAGATAAATCAGCCTTTAAGTGTTCCGTTACGCACTTTAATATCTGCTCTGGAACCCCCTTGTCTTTAAACTGGTGCGGCACGGTGAGAACAGGCTTGACAGTAAAGCACTGGATGTCTGTGAAGTTCAGCTAAGGATAAGACCAGCAGTAGTGTGGAGGAGCAGACAAAGCAAAGTTGCATTGTATCAATTACTTTTTTCCCCCCCAAAACTGTCAACCAAGTCTACAGCCATGCTAGCGGCTGTACTTAGTAGGCCTATGTACTTAATGCTGACGTCAGCATGCAAACACGCTCCCAATGGCAATGCTAACATGCTGCTGATGTTTAGCAGATATAACGTTTACCATATTTACCATTTTAGTGAAGCTAATTAGCATGCAAACATTTGCTAATAAGCAATAAACACAAGTACAGCTGAGGCTGAAGGGAATGTCCGTGGGAAAGATTTTGTCATGAACCAAAGACACATTTAAATATTGACCTGATGATGTCACTAGACGTGAAAAGTTATGGCTAGGTCATTTTTTACAATTTTTACAACACTTTGATTCAATTTGATTTTATTCACTTGACTTTTTCATTACATTTCATGACTATTCATCCAATTTAAACCTCATTGCCTTCCCTTGAGCCCTGCTGCTAACATGGCTGCAATGGGCATTATCATATGAGGACTAAAGCTTTGAAAATTCCCCAGGGCTTGAATCGGGTCGGGTTTGCGCAAAGTTGCAGAATGCAGACCTTGTAGTCTGTGTAACGTAATGATTAATGTACCGCTTTGTGTGACCCCCATCTTCTGGATATATCTATTCGACTTACAGCTGGAACACACCAGGCACATCTGCATCTCTCTCTCTCTCTCTCTCAAAGAGACAGGATGACTGGGAAAAACTGTGGTAATTGTAGCCTATATGTGGCGGTGTGTGTCTGTCTGTCTGTTTCTGTTTCTCTCGTGCCTGAAGTCAAGTATCCGGCTGCACTGTGGTCTTCCTGTATGTGATTACCTGCCTGGCTTGACACATACGCTCACGTCTCGCGCAAGAAATGGAGGAGACGCCGAAACTATCGCTGCCGCACGCGGGCTGACGCAGACGTTACGCAGACGTTACGCAGACGTTACGCAGACGTTACGCAGACGTTACGCAGACGTTACACGCCCGCTATGAACATACAGATTGGATAACCTGGGCACGGAAATAAAAATAGCTGCTGATACATGCGATGTATGTATGTTTTGGGCTGTTACAGACATGGATAAAAAAAGCAGTGGAAACTGCTTTTTGGAAATTCAGTTTTTTTTTTGGTTTTCTTTTAATCGGCATCTGGCCAAAAACTTGAGGCTCGGGTAAGAACAACTATGCAGGTTCACATAGCGTCCAGTCTGATTTTTTGGGCCTGGTCGTACTGTAGCTCTAATAAGGATACGCTGTCCAGGGGAGTTGCTGACGTTGTCTCCGGGGCGTGCTGTGTTGGTCATCCGTACTGCATTGGGGAACTGAGAGAGCAGCTTTAAGCTGAAGTCTTCAAGCCACTCGTACTCCTTGCCTCGGAAGATGAACATCTTGTTCTGTAGGAGAAAATTTGTGTGCAACACAACATATGAAACACAATAAAAAGCTAGAATTATGATCAAGCTTATTTTCCATAATATATGAGAGGTGTGCTTTTGCAATGCCGTGACAGGACTGTATACAACCTGACATTCTCTTGTATCATCAAAAAGCCCGGGAAATGTGTAAAAAAAAAAAAAATAGCCAGATCACTGCATGAGCACGGTGCATGATGGTTTATTAACTGAAGTAGGTAAATATTTCCTTACCCTGAGGAAAGAAGGGAATCCAAGGCCATAGTATCCCACAGCAAAGTACTCCGGCTGTGGCCGCATAGCATGCATTATATTCTGATAGAACTGGGCTTGTTTTTTCTGAGGACAAAGAAAATGGTAAGAATGCAGAGCACAGTGGTAACAAAATAAAAGCATTCATAATAAATTAAATCTAATAACATCTTCAAAAGAAGAATGTGGTTGCTGTCTTCTTCTTTGTTTATGTTATTATGAGAAATGCTTATTGGAGCACAATCATACTAAATGGCTAACGCTGAGAGACTTAATAAATAGCTTCTTCATAATACAATCAAATTCCACAGCATCCGCAGACACTATCTGGGTGCAAATGAGTTGGGTAAACACATCTCCATCTCCTCAACCAACTACCCTCATCCTTGCAGAAGCTGAAACACAGGTCTTGTCCCCTACTTTTAATGAGGCGTTGACAATAAAATCATCTAGGTGGAAGTTGCTTTCATATCAGTTTACAAAGTTTACAAAATACTTTCTATTTTTTGAAGTTTTAGGATGGCATGTGTCCTCTTACCAGCAGCTGGCTCAGCTCCATGAAGTCAAACATGTGGCTCTCATGCATCTTGGCCAGCTGCTTGCCCAACTCTATGGCCTTCTCCCACATCTGAGAAGACATGTGCATTGATCAGTTAAAAGGGGACATACAACAAAAACTTACCAACACAGGACCACAACCTAGACTTTGCCATCTGGCTCCCCCAGCTGTCCTCTGTGAAAGGCCCACCACGTGGCTTCGAGGGCAAACAGTTGATAGGTGGCAGCCAGTGAGAGATTTGAATACTGACACACCACAGGGCTTAAGTAAATTCCCAACCAGTTTCACAATGCTGAACGTGTGACACCAGCTCACATAGACAGCAGTTAACACTCACCTTGCCCTTGTCCAAATAAGATATGATCTCTAGGAAGAGCCTCTCCTTCAGCTCCTGTTGGGTCCATACATGCTTCTCATGTCCAGGTATGAGATGAGGCGCGCAGGGTTTGTCAGACCACTGAGGAAGCAAATGATCAGAAATCAACATTCAGGTGAACATTTAGAAGCACTGTAATATACGTAAGGGTAAAACAGCTCAAACATAAAAAAAAAAAAAGATCTGATTTTGTTAAAGCCAGGGGAAAAAATTGCTGATGTGTCCGAGACCTCCAGTAATTCAGCGTGTAGTATCATAGTGTAGGACGCCTCCGTGTAGTTCTCACAGTCCAGGTGCAGATCTCGCAGCTTGTACAAGTACCTGGTTACAAGAGCACATTAGTTAGACACGGTTAGCCCTTTGGTCCAAGAACCAGATGCACCGCGCCTCTTTCTCACTCACCGGATGTAAATGTCCTCCCGCTTTTTTTCTTTGTAGAAATTCTGCAAGAGAGAAAAAAGAAAATCTCAATTGCAAACATTTTCTCGGAAGCAATTTGCAGAGCAGCCCAGGTGATTGCTTCATGTACATGCACAAATAGGGTTAACCCTGTTGTAAATATAGGCGCAGGGCGTACCAGCACATTGACAGTGCAGCTCATGCGGTGCTCGGGACTTTCGTCGTGTGTGATGGTGCGGTACGCCAGCAGGTTCTCCAGCAGGCTGCTCAGCAGCAGAGCCAGCTCCTCTCCTGACTGCGACAGGAATCTGTGGCGTCTGCAGTGCTCCAGCAACCTGCACAGAAAAAAAATAAACTTATTTAGCTACTCTTTAGCTGTAATGGGCTATTTCCAGTTTATCAGTATGCCAGAGCCTGCCTTTTTCTCCTGACGATCACATCAAAATCTTGTAATCTTGTACATTCTGTTACCGAGGGGTTTCTATTGATTAGAGGTTGCTTACAATTCTAAACCGCCTGTCTTGCCCTTCAGGCTCCTTGAGGACTTTTTCTTTTTCAAAAACACAATCATAGATGCCTTTGTTGTATTTTAGAAGTACTCCTATGTGAATTCCCTATCACACAGACCAGAAGGATTTTTTGAGCGGTGTAACTTTTAGAGTGAAAGAAATGGGTTTTTTTGCTGCTCAGTCTTACGTTTTCTCCAGCAGGACTTTGTACTGCTCATCCCCTCGGCCTCCTTCTACCTCTTGATCCAATTTCGTTATCAGTTCATTCTCAAACTGCAAAGACAAGAGGGGAATTTAAGAAAACACACGAAAAAACGAAACTTTATTCTTAATTCGTCACATAGAATTCACAGTACAATGTACTGAAATTAAATTACTGCATTTAAACCATCCCAAGTATTAGGAGCAGTGGACAGCTATACATAAAGCATCCGGGGAGCAACTTGGGGTTCAGTGTCCTGCTCAGGGACACTTTGACACGTGGCCGAAGAAGCCGGGGATTGATCAGCCAATCTTGTGGTTGAGGGGCGACCACTCTACCCCCGAGCCACAGCCCAAGCCACACACACATCAATTTGAATAAAGTTCTGAACTTCTAAAGGAGCTTTTTACCATTTCAAACGTGCGCCCGGGGCTGAAGTTGTGCTCACATTGCATCATGTCAAAGAAAATGGGGATGGTCGCTTTCCTCAGTTCGGGCTCAGGCACCAGTGTGACCTTAAGAATGGGCCCGACCATGGCTGGGATGAACTTCATTTTGTGGGGGCCTGAGGGACAACAAAACATTATCACAGATAATGAGAAATATCATAGTGTGATTGGAGAAGGCAATAAGCTCCATCTTCACTTCTCGACAAACGGAGGACAAATCTAATAATGTGGCAAACCAAACAACAACGCACTGTGACACTGGACAATAAAAAAAAATATTGTCTTGTGATTCCCCCTTGCATCACTGGCGGCCACTGAATAAACAATGACACAAACTCTATGGTAACAGCAGCATTATCAGATGATGCAAAAATACTTACCGAGATTGTACCACATGTCTCTGATCTTAAACCCAATGGACTTCCTCATGTCTCCATATCTGTGGCACATTTAAATCAAAGCACTGTTGAATTACATTTTCTCCATTTAAATCACCTTTTGTTGATGAACTGTAAATAATCTCACTTGTTCAGTATCTTATTCCGTTTCTCTTGAGAAAAGGACTCCAGCTGCAGTGTCTTGTGGGTGAGGAATGCCACGGTCAAATGAAAGTAGTTATTCCACAGCTGCGAGGGGGAGCAGGGGTTTTCAAATATTAATACCATAATTACCTTCTCATAACTAGCTTTGGATTTTCTGTTAAATAAGAAATGTAACCTCTACCCACGCGAGGGAAGAAAGAGACGCACCTCGAGTTCAAAATGCGCCTTGTCCAGGAAATACATGTTGAGGACGTCAGAGTACTGGTTGATGGCCCTCAGGAAGACCTGCATCTGCACCAGGTTCATGATCATCCAGTCGGCGGCAAAAATGTCTCCCATCAGGTCCTTAAACATGATGAATGTCTCCATGAGGAAGTCCTGAGGGCAACAGAGGAACAGAGCACGGTCGCTTTAAAAGAAATACAATAAGTAATATCCAAACTTAGCAACTCCAAAGCGGGGGCGGCTGCATGTCAGGCACACGTAATGATCCCGCGGCATAATGGAGACCCACTGACATCATCATGTCAGTCCAATCCATTGCATGAAATGTCTACAATCAATATTCCCTTAAGGAGCAGTAAGTGGCCTGGCTGCTTTAATGCTGGTTATTGATGAGATGTTTCAGGACGACATGTAGCCAGCAGGGGAGGAACAAGGACACTTACAACGATATCCTGTCTGGTCTTGAAGGTGCTGATGTAGTGGGCGTAATGCCTGTCATCCATTTGCTTCAGGATGGCCGTCATGCAGGCGAGATAGTGGCCCTGCCGCACAGGAGTCAAATATTACTCACATGATTTCACTTTGTCCAAATAAACATAGGTTTCTTGTTGTTATTTTTTGGTGCAGTAAACTACTGTATTTAGATCGTGTTGATGTCAGTGTGCTTTATATTGAAATGGATGCTGAGGACATAGTCGTCAAGGACATATTTCTGCTGTAACACCACAGCGTGTCTCACAATGAGAGGGGAGGATCTCTCCATGCTGATGACCGTGCGATTAACCCTGCGTAGGAGCCGCTCCATTATCAGCTGAACGTGCCCTCTGGTTGGACCCTGCACACACAGAACAGCTTTAGGTGCAATTACCCAGGGACACATACATGCTACAAAGTGTGGGCAGTATCAAAGGGTCGGTTCACTCAAATTACAAAAAGAAAAAAGGAAAAAATTAACCTATATTCTCACTTATTTGCAAATAGCTTCGCCTTCTTTCTTTTTTTTTTGCCAGGTTTGGAGATTTCTCCCTCCACAACAATACAGTGGGCATGAATAAAATGTATTTTGTGGTGCTCCCAGACAGTATTAAACAAATACATTTAAAAGAAATTGCACAACAAGAACGGTGCAGAATGCTGTGAGCATCACAAACTAAATTCCATCCACCTCACCATTATATTGGGGTGGTAGCAGAAATCTCAGAAACAAATATCTCAAAACCTAGGCAAATAAAACTCAAACCATCTCCGCATGACTAAATATCTTATCCCTCCATTTTAAATCGCTTATCTGTGTCTAGGTCCGGTGGCAGCAGGCTAAACAGAGCAGCCCAGCCGTTCCTGTCTTTAGCTTCGTCCTCCAGCTCTTCCAAGGGAACTAGGTGCTACCATGCCAGATGGAATCTGCAATTCCTCCAGCATGCTCTAGGGTCGCCCTGGGGCTTCCTCTAAAGCCTCTAAAGAGAGGCCAGAATCACCTCGATTGGCTCCTTTTCATGCAAAATGGCAACAGTTTTACTCTTTTACTCTCCGCACGGAAGTCTGAACCGTTTACCCTATATATATATATATATATATATATATATATATATATATATATATATATATATATATATATATATATATATATATATATATATATATATATATATATATATATATATATAGTGAAAGGCTGCAACATATTACGAAAGACATTTAGAGATTTTTTGTCTTAGTTAAAGAAAATATCAGTAGGAAACGGCACTTTGGAATGTAACTCTTTTATATTCAATTCAATTTGTTCAATAAAAGAATGTTGGAAATTATTTACTTTCATTTCTTTTAAATTCAACATGCAATTTGTTGTATTTCAGCAGAATACTGAAAGCAACAGAACTAAATACACTTTGATATCCGTTTATTTATCGCAAGAAATATCGTTATCGCATATTTTCCTCGTATGGTGCAGCCCCTAGCCTAAAGGTGAATTCGGACTCCTCACCACGTCCTTGCGGTCCAGGTTGTCCAACACTGTGCTGAGCAGTTGGGCGCAGGCCTCATGGTCTGGTTTACAGGAGTGGTCGTCCAGCTGCCCACTCAGCTGGTCAGTAACAAGCGGCAGAAGCACATCTCGACAATCTGTGGCAACGCAGCAGAGAAAGACTGTGCTCGTTGGATCGCACAACACATTATCATTTAATGGAGCTGACCTGACAAACTTATGTATGTAGGTGTGATGCGGAGCAGAGTTACGTTTTTTTTTCCCCCTCCCTTCATCTTGTGTAAAATGTCATTATGTGTTTTTTGAGCCTGGAGGATTCCTACCTGGCTGCCTGAAAAGGTCACTCTCCACCATTTTACACATGCAGCCCAGCTTCTGACGCACGAGCTGAGAGTCAGGAATGCTCTCAATGAACTTTGCGAGGAGAACGCTGAGAAGAGAATGAAAAGAAAAGAGACGAAGGTGCAGGTGTGACAATTTGAATACCACTCACATTTCACATCCAGTAATTATTGTCACATAGGACTAATGAGCAGCACACATGAGAGGTTGATTTTACAGCCGTAAGAATTGAGAATAACGCCTCCTTTGCTCAGAAGTAAATATGATAATTTGCACTGAGTCAGGCAATTACCATTTCCTGCTGTGCAAAGCCTCTGGAGAATTACCTGAGCTCCACGGGATCAAACGCAGTCTGGATGTCATTAATGATGTTGGGGAGGTATTTCAATATTGCTCCCTGAAAGAAGGAACAAGGACTTGTCAGACTGAAGCACAGAACGTTTTTTTATTCTCTGGTAAAACAAGCATTTTACCAGAGCTTTTTCTCACCTTCTCCCAACAGGGAGCCCACACTTATTTCACAGGTTATTTGTAAAACATTTCAATAACTTGTCCATAAAACATTTCCACAGCTGGACTACTGCAGTCATTTACATGCAACACTTAAAAAATGCTAAGACAGAAAATAAAAGCAACATCTTCACAGTCTGACATTTTACCTTTATTTTCAAGCTAAAAAAAAAAAAAAAAAAAAAAAAAAAAAGATAAATTGGTGAAATCTCTGTTCCCACATGCTTGTCAGTTCTATAATACAAAAATAAACTGCATTAAAAAAAAATAAAAATAAAAAAAAAACTGCGCACATCAACCATTCTTCCTCAACTTACCTTTATCTTCACCCCCTCATCCAGCGGTCTGTCCATGAGAGTGTTGAAAGACAGGAAAAGGGTGCGAATGGAGTTGAGGAAAGCGTCCCCGTCCTCGCTGTTCCCGTAGAATCTGAGAATCAAGGCCAGGCATTGCATCAAAAGAAGTCATCCTTAGAATGCGCGAGTGAAAAGGTGGCACGGCTTCTGATACCTGAGATAGAGGACCCGGGACTGTACGATAAACCTGAACAGGTACTTGAGGGCTTTGAGTGCTGCGTAGAGCCTCTCAGTCAGGACGGGCTCCTCGGCGTGGCCCACGTAGTAGTTAAGCACCTTGGTTAGCTTCCTGAGAAAGTGAATTGAGTCAGGCATCAAGGTCTGCTGGTAATTTAGGTGTGGGTGGAGAAGAAGAGCAAAAAGACCCACTAAAAATAAACAGAGTGAAGGGGCGTACGCGATCAAAGGTGGGAAATACATAACGATAACTCACATGTAAGCCAAAGTGGCACTGAAGTGCTTGTCGATGTAGGTTTCCAGGACTGGGTTGAAGTGCTGGAATTTGATGTCGCCAATAAGTGTGATTATAAATACCTGGTTATAAAAACAAGAGGAGGAAACTAAATCAGATCCATGTCCAATTGCATTACATTACACGTCATTTAGCTGAAGCTTTTATCCAAAGCGACTTCCAATCAAGTGCTTTCAACCTTAAAAAAAAGGTACAAACTCCAGACAACAAGAAGTATGTGCAAGTACATTAGCTTTAAATAAGCCAACTGTCTTTTTTTTTTTTTTTTTTTTTTTTTTTCAATTAACCAAGGTGGAATTGGAAGACATGTACATATTAAATATCAGGGATTCCCAACCCTTAAAGTTATGATCTTTAACATTTTTATTAAATCAAACACTGTTTTTGATACTAGCATTCAATGTATTAATTCCCGCGCTGGATTCAAATGACCTCCACACTGGAGGATGGATACCCGAACCGAGCCCGTCGGCCCCGACAGTACCCAATGGGCTGGGCCTGGTTCAGACAGATATTTAGAAATGATGTTCGGGTTCGGTCACTTCAGCGCAATAAGGTATTGAACATTTTAAAGCGCCCATATTATGCTCATTTTCAGGTTCATAACTGTATTTTAAGGTTGTACCAGAATAGGTTTACATGGTTTAATTTTCAAAAAACACCATATTTTTGTTGTACTGCACAGCTCTCTCTCTCACTGTTGCAGATCCTCTTTTCACCTGGTTTCTGTTTTAGCTACAGAGTGAGACCTCTTTTCATCTTCTTCTTCTGTACTATCTTTGATTGCACTCGCACATGCTCAGTAGCTCAGATGTAGAGCATGTCAGCTAGCTAACTCTAGAGACTCTAAAAGAAAGCCTGTTTCTCCAAATTTGGTCAGTTACAAGGCAGGATTAGCTGGGAGACTTCTAAATGAGGGCGCACATGTAAGTAGTTCTTTTGTAGATTATGGTGAACTTGTGTGTGTTGTAGCAGTGCTTTGCTATTGAGAACGACGTAGCATGCTAGCGTTAGCATTAGCGTGCTAATGCTAGCGTTACGAGCTAACGGTTGTGGTTAGCCAGCTCATTTCGGACTGTGACGTCACAAAGCAGCCGATTTTGAACAGCTCACTAGGAGACTAAAGGCAGGACACATTCAGAAACCGTATCTCACTCAAAACAGCGTAGATGGATTTTTTTCAAAGTTTGTATGTGTGTGGAAGCACCAGAGACACAACATAACACCCCATATCCCAGAAAAAGTGTTATTTTCATAATATGGGCACTTTAAATTTAAAAAAGCTTATGTAGGTGCGCACCTGTGTTAACGTGCGCTTGTTGCCCTGTGTGCGCTGATGCGCTCATCTGTTGACATTTCTGAATGCCTTCCTACAGGCTTAATAAAAGCGGGACTCTCTCTGTAGCCTATTTGTCAGCATGGCTACGTTCAGAAGATTAATTGTGTCATCCGGTAATATTCACGCGCAGCAGCTCGAGTGATGCGTTTTACGTCACCGCTGAGAAAGGACAACTGCAGCGTTCAGCTTTGGAGATAAAGAGGACCTAAAAATTACAAGATAATTACCTTGTGGTTTTTTTTTTATCCTTCGTGTTGACGGGTTAAACGCTACTAGCAAGTGTGTGGCGGGGAGGGGGAAGGCTTGAGTCATGTCGATAGGCCGACAGCGTTGTTGTCATTACTTAGAATTCCTCGTGGGGGTGACAGAAACTACGCACTATAGCTTTAAGCTGCAGTTAACTTTTATTTAAAAAAAACAAACCTTTTCGCTTTCAACTTTGTCACTATATCTTGACAGATAATATGTGAAACACTCATGTTGCTCTGCCTTCTCCTGGTGCTCCCAATGACATAAGGAAAAAACAACCAATCAGAGCCAAGGAGTTGCCAACGCAGTCCACCATGTTGCAAAAGGTCAAGCCAAGACCACCTGGTTTGTACGCGTTTTCTGACCTGGCCATTGCAACTTCTACACTGTATGGTAAAGGTTATCACCCACTGACACTATGGCCTGACGAAAAAACTAACCAAGGCATTGAACACCAAGGTATCATAGGTTTCCTTCTCGGAGGTCTCCATCATGATGTTGAACAGGGCATCAAGAGTGTCCTGGAGAAACTGTGCAAACAAACAGAAAGCGGTTACAAAAAGGGCTATTAAAAAGTACATTATGCAACATATATAAAATATAGCAGCATATTACGTCATTTAGTGCAATAGAACTCACTTTGACAATCTCCCCTCCCTCGACCTCCATCAGCCTCTGCAGAATCTGGTCCAGATCTTCAGGGTTAGATCTCCAGTTCAACAGGCCGAGCAAATCCACTGGAAACACATTAACACATCAGCATGCATTCAGTAGAAGCAACACCGCCTCAGTTACAACATCAGTTACAATAATTGTGTCAAAAGCCTGAAATTTCAATATAAACCTAATTAGATCGACATCAATCCACATTTACACGTTGGTAATATATTAGCCACACGTATCAGCTTAATTAATTTCAAGGCAGTGGGGGGGTGGGGGGAAAGAAATGATGCTGGCACTGCACCTTTATCCGCTGTACAATCTGCTTCATTTCTTTTTTTTTTTTTTTTTTTTTTTTTTTTTTTTTTTTTTTTAAATTGGGGGGGCATTTTAGGCCTTTATTTTTTATAAGACAGCTGAAGACATGAAAGGGGAGAGAGAGGGGGAATGACATGCAGCAAAAGGCCGCAGGTCGGAGTCGAACACGGGCCCGCTGCGTCGAGGAGTAAATCTCTATATATGGGCGCACGCTCTACCAACTGAGCTAACCAGGCGCCCCAATCTGCTTCATTTCTTAAAGATGACTTGTGACAGGACAGGTTTTAATTAACACACAGTCGGAGCTTGGAAGATTAGGAGAAATAGAAATGGTGCCCTACGGTACCATTCTGAGTGAGTTTAGTGGAGCAGGTGAGCGAGGAGATCTGGAAGCTGTCTTTAGTCACAGGAATCACTCCTGAATGGTGGAACTGCTTCCCTGTTTGCTTCTCCTTTTCCTCCACTTCAGCCCAAGTCGCTGGCAAGGTGAGATAAACCTTTGCATCCTCTGCCTTTTTCACATCAACCTACGGAATTCATAAAATGGGGAATTAATCATGAAGCCTATTGATCGATGGAGATCCAATTTCATATGTATTGATTGAGGAGAGATTCATGCATATTCCATCTATCCTCTGTCAGCTTTTCAATACACCGATTTTTGAGTAATTAGATCAGAACAATCTCCTGCTTATTTTAAAGATAAGTGCAGTGAATTAAATTCCGTACAAAACCACAATCCTGCAACAGTACCTTATAGACGATAAGTTCATGCCTGCCATCTTTTAATGTGGTCCCGTCTCCTCTCATGAGCCGGACGAAGGCCATACCAAAAGGCTTCTCCGATTTGTCTCTAGCTGAAAGACGCACAGGAGCATAAGATGTGAACAGACCCACAAATAGTCCCTGCGGCTGTATTTAACACGGTGGCAGGATTACATGTGGGCGTTTGTCATATAAATAAGACACGGTCACTCACAGTCCTGGGAGGATCGGTGTCGAAACATCATCCTCAGGTGAGAGTGGCAAACGTCTTCAATTGGAATTGTCACCTTGCAGGAAGGAGAGAAAAGTCGGGGGAGTTAATGTGATTGCAGGACTATTGAAGACATACAGAGAATAAGAAAAGCTATCTGCTGGGAGATTTGTATGAGTAGCACACCCTGTGTCAGTATCTTGCCTAGAAGATTAGTTCATTGAAGAACTAATTAAAGAACATGTGATATCATGTTCTGAGTGCTGAGCTGCACACGTGGGTCCTTGACATGAGCTTACCTTCACCGTTTCATTCCAACAAGGCTGCTTCACCTGGTAGTAAATGACAGACTTGTACTCCGTGATGCCATCATAACCGGCCCCAGGAAATATCACTTTCTATAGGAAGGGAGGATGCAGGTTAGTTTTACATGAAGAAAAACCAAAAGGAACCAAAGCACTAAACACAACTGAGGATGACGTTATGTCATTAGTTTTGCAGGTTTTTAGTCATAAAAAAATATGAGGCAAGTGGAAATTGTGACAGGACGATGGAGTAAAAGGAAGAATCAGGCAATCACCAGATTTATCACAATTCACAGAGGGACATAAATGTCATTGAGACATTTCACTTAAAACCACAAATGTCAACCTTGTGGAAGAGCTAGATGAAAAGTCAGGAGGATTTATAATCTGGGCACCAGGGTTACTGTAGTAAACTGAAACGAAATAAAAACTAAACTTAAAACTATATTGTCAGGTCAAACAACTAATACAAATGAAATCAAAATGAACACAAATCCTTTCAGTTTTTTTACAGAAATTGAACAGAGTGGACATAAAGATGTGCCACAATTGCTTCACATCGGACACTAAAGTATCAAGAAGATTAAACATCATGGTAATTCCTTTACAAACACACTGAAAACTAACTAAAACTAAAATGAAATGAAATTGAAAACAATTAACAACCTTGCTGGGCACCATGAATGTTGGTACAAACTTTTATGGGACCAAAGTGGTGGACCGACCACCGGACATTGCTATCAATAGAGCCGACTAAAAAGTACAACTTTAACAGCAGAATTACAAGAGTTGTTATAAAGAGATGGCAGCACAGGTAGTCACATAAGGTTTAATTAGAAAAAAAATAATATAAGATACGTTGATCTACTTTACCTCCACGGAACTGCCCTCATCATTGTGCACACTCAGTATGACCTCCACATTTTTCGGTGTCTTTTTTTTACCGCGGTCAAACTCTCCCTGCAGCAAGGTTATGTAAATATCATTCCTCACGATTCCTGGAGGAAGGACAACAGATGATCAGATCAGGTAGCTGTGTTGAGAATTTATCTCACGGCTTTGTAAGCAATTCAAATGGACATGGCCCTGGTGTATGTAGAGCAATGCCCAGTAACAAAGACTTCAATCCACCTGGGAGGATGATTTCTGGAAAGCCCATTTTCCTGACGATGGCTGTGCTGCGGTCCACAAAGTGGGGGTAGTCCTTCCTGACTTGGGCAAGGTCCCCTGGGAGGAGCTTCAGGGTCACAAACAGCCCTGCCGGCAAACATGCAAAGAAACTCAATGAGGCAGACACCAAAAGGACCCAGCCTATAGACCCCTCACACACCATTTATTCCCCTTCAAAACAGAAAGGTCAATTTAGAGCGAGCCTCTTAAAATCACAGGGGAACACGCTGTCTGTGAGCACTTCGTTTTACCCTGGCCTTTGTGGTTGACCTCCCGCGTTGCAATGACTTTGTTGAAGACAGCAGTGAACGGCTCATTCTCTCCTATGACTCGAGACGGCATGAGCGGAGACATGATGAGCTGCCTCTGACGGATGTAGGTTTCCATAGCTATCCTGGGGAAGAAAAGCATCGGGATGAGTGTCAGAAAAATCTGCTGCGGGCGTTTCTGACAGGTGACAAACAAATGGACAAGGGAGCGGTAAAAGCAATGTGAGGCTTTCGGGACATTTGACAACATGCACCATTATCCCTTCCCACACCACACCTACTACCATAGTGACTGCCGTGGAGCGGTTAAAGACATGTTATCGGAGTTTTTCTCAGGGGCTTTGGCATGATTGTCAAATAAAAAAATATTCTCAATCCACAGTTCAATTAGAGTGCAGTAAACAACATGTCCATTCTCAATTCTTAGTGCTTTTGCTTACAGAGGCAGCTCAAACAAATGTATATACTATGGGGTGAACTGAGTTTTATGTAGCACAGAGACAAACGTCACAAAGGGACGAGTCAGTCACGTGGAAGGGAATATGTCTCAGTATACTGTTGTGGTTTGGTCAGAAGGAGAGGTGGACACAGAGGGAGGACAGAGTCTACATGTTGCCTGTAGGGATGTTACAGTAGAGACATTTAGCGGAAGGTTTCACCATAACAAAAGGTTTTGGTTTTGGATGAAAAGCTGTGACCAGGAAGAAAAAGTTCCTGATCTGCATGAACCTGTTGTATTGATATATCCTCTTTACTGTACAATGTTATATTTATTAATTTTTTTTTTGTATCACCCTTACAGCAAGGTGGTTTCTGTGAATAGAGGTTAACACTGTAGAATATTTATTGAAATTTAATTAGCATTTTGATAAATACCATTCAGTTTGCTGTAGTGGATATTGGACTTCACCATTTATTTTTTAAGTCTAAATGAGAACTAAAATCTAGAAACAAAAAGGTCAGTGGACTTCAGTCCCTTGGATAATTGACAGCCTTGGTTAAAAAGGTGCAGTAGGTAAGACTACATGAAGCAGGGAATTTAAAAATAAAAAAATCCAGCTCCTCTGGCATCACCTACAGCCTGTAGTGCGATTTTCAAAAATCCACCGCTCCCTGTTCAGATGTACCAATCAGGGCCAGGCGGGGTGCCTAACTGCTCATTAGGGTTGGGTACAGTTTGGATTTTTACGATTCAGATGCCGAACCGGTACTTTTAAAACAATTCTGATTCCTAAACTGATACATGAAAAACATTTATGGAGTTTTTTTAAAATTGAAAATTATTTAAATTGAACAATATATTAACATTTTAAAGTACTTAAATATATAATAAGTAAACCTAAGTCACCTAACCCATAACTACAATCATTTAACAAATAACAGTTACACTATTAACAAGTAACAACAAAATAAATGATGTTGAGTTGGTATGCCAACCATCTTCAAACTTTAGCAGTTCTTTTGCAGAAAAATTACTATATTTGCCTTATCTGGCAAGATACTACACCTCTCCTGACTTATGGCATGTCCTGCACAGGAGAAAACTCTCTCAGATGGTGTCCAAGAGGTCTGTACACACCTAGGTAGGAGTTTGAAAGGGCAGACAATTTGCCACCATTTGTTCCATAGTGGAACCGGGTTTCAGTACCCAACCCTACTGCTCATGCACACACATTCATTTTCCCTTGTGGGGGGAGGAGCTTAGGAGACAGTTTTGGGCTTTAGCGGAAAGGGGGGAAGGACTGAGAAGTTGTCAATGTTCAAATTTTTTGGCTAAGTCCTGGATCTTCACAATCCTACCTACAGCACCTTTAAGCGGTGATAAAGGGGCATGCCATTTCAGGGCCGGCAATAAACCCGCTGATATTATTTACTTCTGACTCGCATGTTAAATGCTTTGACTGCCAAATTAAGTGTTGTACTGCACTGCGTGGATGTTTATGATCTTTATTATGTTTTGAAACCATGTTTCAGAAAAAAAAAAAAAAACTTTCTTCTTATGTTATTTCTATCTTAAATATATACTTTTTCCCATTGTTCATTGGAAAACCCATTTAGTATAACCTTTGTGTTATTAATTTGTAATCATCCAGTTCATGATTACGAGTGGCAAAAATGTCACTCCGTGTTAATGAAACAAATTCAATTTTCAAGGCTGGGAAGCTTAACAGGTTTTTCTGTGGTACAATGTGTCTTTGGTAAAGAACACATTTCGAGAGCAAGCATTTATTAAGGAGCAGAGAATTGCATGTCCATGAAACGTTCAGTCACTTTTACAGAGGAAACCTCACATATCAGAAACTTTAGTCTGGATTAATATAAAGCCCTCAAGATAGAAAAGGCTTCTGTATTACAGGTGAAAACTAGAATTACAGCCTCGCGGTTCCATGCCTCCGCCTACCAGTCCAGTTGCAGTATACAACACGTCATATAATAATATATGTAGTGAAGACTTTTTTTGTGGCAAAATTTTGGATTAGCTTCAACTTTGTCATTTAGCAGAGTACAGGTACAGAACCAATGAAATGCAGTTGACATCCAACCAGAAGTGCAAAAGAAGCATTAAATACCAAAGTGCAGGTTGAGTACAGTATTCTGTGCAGTTATGTAGACAATAGAGATTAATTACTGTATGTACAACAGTGTATAGTTAGATAAATGCAGGTTTTCCAGATTACAAATGGAAGCTATCACTATATTGACTGTGAATCATTTCCAGTGAGAAACATGCAGTCTTCACTTAAAGACTATATTTACAGATGACCGACAGAGAGCTTTGTCACATGGTGCAACGACAATCACCTCAACGTCAGCTAAACCAATGAGCTGGTGGTGGACTACCAGAGGAACTGGAAAGATCCCACAGGGAGTAATGGCCATGACCATAGGCAATGCTTCAAATATGGATGTTGCCACACATTCTAAAACGTGTGTGACACACACACACACACACACACACACACACACACACACACACACACACACACACACACACACACACACACACACACACACACACACACACACACACACACACACACACACACACACACACACACACACACACACACACACACACACACACACACACACACACACACACCACAGTTTCGAGGTGGGCACCGAAGATTAGAGTCACTCATTCAGTCTCCGATCAAATGTGAAATATGGTTACAATCATATGAGTTATAGCGTTGAATAATGAATTGAATTGAAAAGCGCTTTTGCAGAACATTATGATGTCACAGTGACATGAGTCTATATCCTCGACGTTGCACATAGATGTAAAACGTCAGGAAAATTGGGTTCGATGTCAAGAATCAGTCGAGCTATTTTTGGGGCTATTCCATCAAGGAAATCGATTGTGCACGTGGTATGAAAACATGGCCTTGACACTCTGGATTGCAAAAGCTTTTTCTATATTTGTCCATGAAATGCAACATAGGAAAAGTTGAATTGCATGCTCAAAAAGATGTAATTGAACACAGTAAGCAAATATGACTCAGGTTCTATTCCAATTCTTTCGAGTTATTACTAGGTGATGTTAGAAAACAAGGTTGAGCAGGTTAACAGTATAAGAAGTGTGACAACGTCAAGAAGACTCACTGCTGAAAGGGAATGAAATGCTGTTTGTCCTCATCGTCCGTTTTGCCATGGGCGATATCTGTAATGTCCATCACTGCAACGACAAAGGAAAGCGTCACAGTTAGCCCAGGATAAGCTAAGTTACCAGATGCAATGCAGTTGTTTGAAAGCAAAGTAGGAGTTTAATTTGTTTTAGAAGTTCATTTACTTACTATAACTTTTCTACTTCTAAAACAGAAGCTGAGCCAGGTGTTGGATCTCATTCACCTGTTGCCTTGGCACGGCAGACAGCCAGCATAGTGAAACAGATTGAGGGTTCTCGGTCTCCAGCTAGCAAATGCTTCTGAATTGTTCATTCCGCCAAGCTCTTTTCCTAAAGTGATTTTTTTTTCTCCTGGCTATGAACAATGTGACTTCTGAGTGAAACATTCTTTCAGAATTTCTGGTTTCAGTCCATTTGCTGGAACACCAGAGGAAACCATTCCTCATCAATTCCTCATCAAATCCACCAATCATCTGGCCAAAAACAAAAGGATGGGGTCTAAACCAATTTCCGCCGACTCCTTTGCCAAGGCAGAGTGGAGGTACTTTCTAGGTCAGCGAGCAGGTGTTTCCATTTCATTCAGCACATGGATCCTTCATTTTTACACCTCAACAGAACTATTCATGCAAATAAGGATTTATTGATTTTGTTGTTGTTGAGGGGACTTTTGTATTGCCTAAGCAAATATTAGGACATTTGAAAAGTAGCTCACCAGCCACACCAAACGGTCTCCTCAGTCCTCCCGTCTGTTTCTTGCCTTCTTTGAGCTCCATGCTGCCCACTCTGATGATCTGACACACCAGGAAGAGTCGCAGCCTCATCAAGTCACTGCTGCTCAGGTCCTGGACACCAGGAACAACCATATAGAAGATTTATTATGGCATATTAAGTCATAAGGTGCATTACATACAAAAGGGCAGTGGACTGTAGGTATCACTAGTTATGTGCATTCATGTGACTTGAGCTGCAGACCAGATGGCAAATATTACAGGATGAAAGCATGCAGTAAAACCCTCAAACATGTCATTTTTTTTCCAGCATCTTTATGCGGGTTTTTTTTCTCTGGAGGTTATTAAAGTCAAAGGAGTCTTAACTTGTGTACTTTAAAAAAGGAAGTAAATACAATGATAACATGTCAGCTCTTTGTCTTGATGAATGTGGTGTTTATGACATTCTGACCCACTATTTCCTAGTGGCACACATGCAGGTTAACACAACAACTTGTTTGCAAGAAACTGCTGACCGTGTCATTAACACAAACCGCAGCAATATAATGGAGGCAAATGTATTCAAATGTTTAAAGATGTACCGTGAATGTGAGCCATTCAGCGAAACTTCCTGCAAATTAAGAGGGACCCAGGAGCAAATTGTCCTCTTTGTCACAGATTGCAGACAGCGTTTGGAGTGTTTAAATCCGAAGCAAAAGGGAATACAGTCAAGTGGGTTGGGATTCAGTTACCGTGAATAGAGCTGGCAGGTTGTTGAGTTTTTCAATTTCTTTAGGCATCCCCATACTGTCCCAGCGCACCAGGAAGTTCTCACTGCATGAATTTAAATAAGAATCACAGTTAGATATCAAATTATCTAAAGGCATCGGGAGAAATGGCAAAATAGAAAATAACCAACGTAAAAACCTTGCATTATTTTAATCTGTCCTACCAGATACAATCCAAAGTGTCAAAACAATTCTAAGATGCTAGCATATTTTGAAAAGCTATAATGTGAGAGTATATCGATCAGTCTCATAGCAGACAATGCGACTTGCCAAACACAGGTAATGGCAGAAAGGCTTACTAGCATTACTAAAAAGGAACACAGACATCCTTAATGGTATAAGTTCCTATATAACGTTCCGGCTATGACAAGTTCAAATGTTTGCTGTTATAAAAGGCCTACTGTCCCCTCTTCAGAGGGGTAAAAGGTCAGGAACTGCACAATCATCCACAAGGAGCTGGAGGGGACTAATATTCACACTATTAACATTCACAAAGATGAACTTACTTTTCAGTCACTTTGACTTTTCTTTTCAGAGCTTCTTTCAAATCACTTCCATAATTTATGCTGGCACCATTTTTGCCAAGCTTAGAATAGAGCCGTTAGTTTTCTACACCAGCGAGCAGAAGAAGCGGCACCTCCATTAACACCTGGAACTAGTAGCCTTCCAGCCGGAGTATTCATTTAAAACATTGCTGAAGCCGCCACGTTAGAGCTGGGCAGAGTTATGGCACAATCATGCACAACCTTAAGCCATTATTATTCTACAGCCATAGTACAACTTACTATATTTCTTAATAATTGACAAAGTAGCAGTGATACTGGTGGTTAATTTGCAAAACTAAAATTTGATATTTTATTAATTGTTATTAATGTTATGTCCGACTTGGAAGGTACATCAATATCAATTATTACGGTTATATTAAGACACATTGTAATGCGAAGATTTGTGATTATCTTTGTATCATGCTGGAACAAGCTCTACTTTTCCATGTCACATTACAATTCAATGAACCCAAATTGACAAACAACTTCAGCTTGATACTTAATTGTGAAATTAGAGCGGCAGTAGGTAGTTACTGTTTTGTGTCATTGGGCAATACATTCATAATAATCTTTCAGCATATTGTAATTCAAGTGTTCTGAGAGAAAACTAGACTTCTGCACCTCCTCCCTGGCTCTGTTTTCAGGATTTAGTAAACCTAGCCATCACAGGTGACTTTGGCCAATTGCAGGTCATTTCGTAGATGGTAAGCATTTCTATTGGCTGTTTGGCAAATGCAGAAGCGCGTGCATGTCCCTTTCGGTGAAAGTTTTGTTTGCTGTAGCCTAAGGCTAAGGGCTGCAGGTAATTCAAGGCTAAACTATTAGATAGGATACATTATTGTTATCCATCTATATGCAATACATATAGGTACACACTAGTATAGTTGTAGTCCAGTTTAGAAGTAGTCCAGTTTATTGTCCAGGGAGCAGATATTTGCGTTGAAAACAGTCAGAAGAGCTGTTCTGCTCGGGTTAGCCCCAAGCGATAACACGAACACCGGCTCGTTTGTCATGTTTACGTTTCCTCTCACACAGCCTGCGGAGTCTCCTCTTTATGGTCCATACGCGTTGTTTTCACGGATGGGATCGCCCCGCTTCCCAGCATTGCACGCTAGTGAGCTTGCCAACAGTTTCTCTTCACTGACCACTGACAGGCAAAGAAAATACACCCTCCTACAACCACGATGGCTACAGATGATGATTGGACGAACTCGTCACGTGGGGCTGGCTGCTCCCGAATTTCAAAAACCGACCATAATGGCGGCTCGTTTGGAATAACATCTCATATTACGAAAAAATACGAAAATAGTTCAGCGAAATGTGTTTGTGAAAACATTTTAAGTGAGAAATAGGCCATGCAGTTGCTGAATCTGTCTTCATTTCAGATCGACAGTAAGTTTGAAAGATATTCGTCAGCTTTTGAGAGGCAGCGAGCCGAGCCGAGCGCTCCTCATTTGCATCAAGTTGGCTGGATTCAACTTTATGCAAATGAGGAGACTCGACGCCCCGCTTTTGCAAAGTCCCTGCGACGCTACCAAAATGCATTGCACGGCTGCTCCCATAGAAATGAATGGGAAGCAGGGAAATGGCAGCAGTCTGCTGCGAGGACCAGAGGCCGAAGCCGCAGCACCGCCTACTGCTGCCATTCGAGCGAGGATAGGCTGGAGCACACGTAAACACAGCAGACCAGCAGCTGGCAGTTTAGCCTTCTGCTAATCCTAGCTCATGGCTGCGGCTAATTCAAGTTCATGTTAATGAACTGCCATCAGGGATGAAATGAATGATTAGTACTCATAAATGTTTCTGTATGAAACCGGTGCGTGCCAGTGTTCGACTGATGGGAGGGGCTAGACAGAGAGGGGAGAGCTGCAGGAGGAGGAGGTCTCACTCTACTTCAAATTCTAGTTGTTTTTTTTGTTTGTTTTTTGTCTGCCTCTCGCAGCTTTAAGAGAAAAGTGAGGAGCAAACCTGATGAATTCAGACTGGTCGGGGTCATACAGAGACATGAGCAGCTCAGCATCCTCTCCAATGTTGCATACAAAGTTCTTCAGGTTCATGAGTAGACTGTAGGTGTGCACCGTACTGAACAGGGTCTGACGCCTCATTTCCAGGTTTTGTCGCGTCTGCAGAAAAGCAAAGCCCCAGGCAGTGCATGGACACAGAGATTAATTGAATAGACAGCTACTATGGAGGAAAATAATGGGCGATAGTATGAACAAATTAAAATCATGCCTTTTCTTCTTGTATCCTGTCATCGACACTGCGAGAAGCGGTCTCGTGTGCCCGGAACAGGCTGACCGTACTGGTCCGGTCAGGATCCAGGGTGTTTCCTGCTTCGTCTCGCACCACCAGGTCCAACCCCAGAATCCTGAGCAGCACGGAGGATCAAACAGCGCCAGTTGTTACAGAGACAATCTAACAGTCAAAATCAAACTTCACAATGGTGGTCATGTCACATGGCAGTTCATTGTTGTGCTACAAGGCAGCAGAAGTTCCTACCGGTTTCCATAATCAATCTTGGCTGTGACTTTCTTTTTGAGTTCCACGAGGTCATCCTTAGGCAGCGTTCCCGACACTATCTGAGATCGATATTCGATGAGGCTGTAGGCCATCTGCTGAACACCCCTGAACAATGTCGTCTTGTTCGCCTGTCAGATAAAGATGTACACACTTAGAACAGTACACCCTTCAGAGGTATGAAACAAAACAAAAAAGGAGAATCAGAGAAGTGCCCAGGATTATGTGTACTCAAAAACAGAGAGGCGATCAACACATACCACGTAGAGCTTGTGCCATATCTGTGCCCATTCCCTCAGAGTAGCCCCGAGCTCCTGCACCAGGGGTATATCTGCTGGAATGACTATTTCCTGCTGGCTACCAGCCACAAGGAGAGAATAATAAAAAAAGGTATTGGAAAAGTGGCCCATCACTCAAAGATCAAGTCACATAATTTGGACGGACTCAAGTGCATTTCTATACATGATAAATAGTTGGATGGTTTCCCTACACAGCCAAGAGAAGCATTACTGAAGCTTCACTTACGGTAATTACAAGTTCACTGCTATGTTATTGGCAAATGATAAGGCGGGGCGGGCAAACCAAAAGCAAAGTGGATTATCACCATGATGATATGTTTACTGATATGTGATCTCACCCTGTTCCCTCAACCGAAGCCTCCTTTAAGTGGATGTAGGAAGCTGGGAAAATGCCCTGAGGAAACAATGAGGTAAAATCAGTATACACACACCACAGCATTGGGTATAGGATAATAGAGTGCTAATGATGCCCTTACCCTCTGTGATTTCTTGCGTAGCGTGTAGCCCCTATACCAGCCTGAAGAAATATTAATCAACAGAGACACATGTTAGAGTGAGGGAGAGGCAGTGAACGAGACAGAAGTGATGACAACGTGGCGGACTTGTTTACATTGTTATGCGTTGCATATCAAGCACCGGTTAGTTCAACATTTTGATTTAAGTTCCTGTGTCAGCTTGCTTTAGAGAAGGAGAAGAGGGATGAGTCGGGGCCTGTGCGTTCAGGCACGCTCACCTTCCAATTTCTCGTGTATGTGCACCGTGTCCCCCACCTGCAGGCACAGCTCCTGCTCACCCCGGGGCTCATAGTTGTAGATTGCTGAAGGACAAAGAGGGATTGTTTCAATAGGAGAAACACAATAAATGCAATAAATACTGAAAAAGAGAGATTGGGTGCTCGGCTATCTCAGTTGGTAGAGCGGGCGCCCATATATAGAGGTTTACTCCTCGGTGCAGCGGGCCCGAATTCGACTCCGACCTGCGGCCCTTTGTTGCATGTCATTCCACCCTTTCTCTCCCCTTTCATGTCTTCAGCGGTCCTGTCAATAAAAGCCTAAAAATGGCCAGAAAAAAAATCTTAAAAAAAGAAAAAAAGGAAAGATTTTGGCCGACAGTTTGACTCACAAGTTTTGTTCCTACTTGAGGTCAAGTTAATTATGAAAAACTCTAAATCCCTTTTCAATCAGGAGCAAGTCTGTTTTTTAAAAAAAGTTTGTGGATCAGAGGTTTGCAGTTTCTCCCATGAAAAGGTAACCAATCTTGACCTTTGATTTATTCCTTATCTGACTGCTTTTTATAACAGCAGGCCTGTGTGACTCAAACCTTTAAAGCATTTTGATGACTCTTAATTGAAACAGACGTCCTGAGGCTGTGTTTAACGTTCCAGCAAATGGACTGTGCTGGAGCAGGTAGCTTCAGAGTAGTGGGGGGAAAAAAAGAAGGGAGGAGTGGAGCTAAAATGGCAATGGCATCACGGCCTTTATATTTCTGATATCATCAAAGCACTGCAGACCTTTGGTCAATAGTTACACTGTGCAGGTTGCGCTTCTGCAAACCGGCTCACCTGTGAGCCCTGCCCTTCCCTTCACGCAGTTATTAACCTAACCGCTTTCCTGGAGGCAACTCCTGTCTTTCCTTTTTAACTCTTGAACCAGGGCACATACGGTAGGGATCTCACAAGAATACGTCTGCGCGGGCACACAGAAGCACGCATCTACGCACACACACACACACACACACACACACACACACACACACACACACACACACACACACACACACACACACACACACGTTGCAAAAGAGAAACCTTGGCAAACAATACTGTAGCAAAGGTCTTTGTCATGACTTGAGGGAGCAGCAATAAAGAGCAGCTACTCTCCTAGTCAGATAGAGCTCTGCCCTGACTTGCCTGGTGATAATGCTCGTTGCTGGAGGCTAGATTTCACAGCACGATTCAACTGGCTCGGCTTATCACACCTCAGTCTGAATACCAAAACTTGACAAAACTGTGTGACTGTGGCTACCCTTATTTCTCCATGACATCCTCCACACAAGATAGATTTGCCCAGACTTATTATCTTCTCCACACGGATCAGTTTTTAGGTTAAGACTGCGTTTGTGTAACCAGTAGCCTAGAAATCTAGCAGCAACAAATTTAATTTGCAGCCGGGGGTCTAGGCACTCTCCGTTGACTTGCGTGCTGGAAAAACCAAACTCTAGTCAGGCCAATCACATCGTGTATAGAGTCGGTGGGCGGGCTTATGGCTGCTGCTGCTGCTGCTGGGAGCAGCGGTCTTCTTAAGAGTTAAGCTTTTCTTTGAGAAAAGAACAAAGAAAGGCACTGAAGTCATTCTTAAAAAAAGGAAGATGTGTTTGGAGTTATCAACTAGCTCCGCTACCTTCTTCGCTGCTCTGCCTGGTTGTAACGCTATCCTATTGCGTGCAGAGGGGAATTTGAAAGACAACCGTTTATCCCAGTTAGGTTAGACCCAAATGGCGGAGATGTTGTTAGGATATCATCTGCGCAGGTTCACGTGTGAATGACGCCTCAGATCCCTCGTCCAGTCATCAAAAAGGCAAAACAAACACTGAAACTTAGATTGGTTCAGAAACACTGCAATACCAATGACACCTTTCTTACTTTCTTTCTTTTTTTTCCTCCCATTAAATCAAAGTTGAAATTTCCCCTTACATCACAGTTTTGGTATCTCTAAGTTCTGACCTTACAAAACCACTTTGATTTGAACAGAAAGTTCAGGCCTTTGGAGCTAACACAGTGACATACTGTGTGGATTGATCGCAAAAGATGTTCCCGACACACTTTAAATTCTCTTGAAAAAGAGTACCGTATTATCACCAGGAAATGATTTGTGCAGCCGGAACAATATTGAATAAAACGTGCACTGAAAAGAAAAAAAAAGAAAATGACATCTGTCTCTGGTCATGCCGAGAGTGACAATGGTCCATTCACCAACTTGACACAGTGTCCGGGCCTGGCAACAGCGTGGCAACATGCCAGTGGCAGGCACCCAGCTGAGCGTGCTGTGATGCCACGCAGTCTGAACTAAAGGCAACATTATGGGCCTTGGCAGCACAGCTCATCTGTACAACTCTGAGAAACACACCATCTTCCTCTTAAACTTGAAATGCAGAGTCTGAAGCCGCTGCTGTAAATTCCAATAAAGCCTCAATCTGTGTAGGTTCAAGTTAATGTGCATACTAATGTTAAATCAAAGCCAGTCAGCCTGATTCACTCTAAATGACGTATCACAGAAGTGGATTAGCCAACAATTAAAGAACACCACGGCTGAAAGGTTTGAGCAGCTGCTGGCGGCTCATCACAGCTAACACGTTTCGATGAGAAGCCATTGTTTTTCGCCGACTGGCTGGGTGTGAGAGTAAAACTATTCCAAGTTATTATGGCCATGAAAACAAACACAAACAACATGACGCAAGATGCAACCGATCCTTGCACATACAGATCGCATGAGATGGGGCAGACATATGCCATGCTAGACTAACAGATTCTGATTTAACAAACAAACACTCCACTTGTACAGTAGGAGCTTGTAAGCAAAACATTTTACATCCCAAACTATTAAATACATAAACAATCTTCACAATAAATAGGGTAATATTTTAGTTTGAAATCAATGAAAGACAGAGGTATTATTAGATACAAAAAAAAGACATTTATTATGAATTCAAAAGGTCTTTAGTAATCCAGTGATGTATCATATATATGTCTTATAAAACCTGTATTTCAAGCGTACAAAGCTACCTAAGTAGGGAACGACATAGTATATCTACAAAAAATAAATAAATAAATAAAAAATAAAGTAATTAGGTAAAAGCAAGTCTATTAAGGTTTGTTTTAGAGCCAGTTCTCCTCAGGCAGGATATTTCAAAACATAAAGGCCTCGGCAGAAAAGCCTTTCGATTTCTGTCTACCGTCTAGACAGCGGGAGACGATCTGTAGCTCTTAAAACTGCTCCAGCTAATAAGTCCTTATATGTTATCCATAAATCAGAGAGATAATTCTCAAGTTCAAAGCTAATAGGGCCGAAGGGAATTAGACCATTATGGGCTCATCTTTTAATTATAGTTAAAAAAACCCTGCTACAAAGAAAATTACAATTGCCTTCTCTGATGGAGAAAAAAAAAAAAAAGCACCAATGTCTTCCTCCAGGTTGCTAAAGAACTACTCTGAAATAAAGTCGGAGTTTTAAAAGGCGTGACTAAACATCCGACCATCTGATCAGTCAATCAAAACTGAGAACACTTCACTCACTGGCACATATGACATTGTAAGACCGATTGTAAGATTGCGAGCTATGGAGGCCGCAAATTCAACAGCTTTATATTTGGTTTGCTAATACGATGCCCACGCAGCACCTGCAGACCAAACAACTTATTGGTTATTTATTGCATAATATTACAAAGTGGTAGGGCTGCTCCCTCTTAGTCGATGAGTCAACTAATCGGTCGTTTTGGTCTTAAGTCAACTTAGATTTCTTTAGTCGATTAGTCAGGTTTTATGCTTTTTTCATGCTGGATGACTTATATCCAAGAAACATACGAGCACATCTCTGGTAAACACTAGAATTAAAGTGGTGCTTTTGCATGACTCTTTGCGCAGAAACTCAGATTTACAGATCTGTTGATTAAATCAACTAATCGATTAGTCGATACAATTGAATGAAGAATTAAGGATAGAATAAAGAACTAAGAATTTCTTCAATCGACCACAGCCCTACAAAGTGGAAGTTGTGGCTCAGTACTTGGAAAAAAACCCTGTACACATGACGACAGTGAGTGCAAGCATGAGCCTTTACGACTTCAGTGGCTCGAATGGCAGTTCTCTAAAGAAAACTAAAAGGTAGTGCTGCTTGTAACCAATAGTAAAACATTATGAGTACATTAATGAACAATATATAATAACATAAAACATGTAAACTCCAGGGGTTCGCTGCAATGAATCAAATGTAGCCATTATAACAAACGATATAGCCTATTAAAGTCCCCCTCCACTGAAACGTGTGCATTGCTTATTGTTATTTAACTTGATGTTTGCACTGTGCAGAGTTTGACACTATAAGGCTGCTGTTTTCATATTCATATGTGCTCACCTTAGATCCAAGTTAACAATGTGTACTGGTGAGCATGATTTAGGGCATCACAACTTGTTTAAAAGCCAACCATGCCAACAATATTACACAAATGTGATGGACACCTGGATGGCTCAATGGGGTTTTAAGCCGCCAACGTCTCCTTCCAGGCAGCGCTGTGACTGTTGACTTCAAGGCACCTAACATTAACCTTAACCATAACCATAACCATAACCTAATCGGCTTCAAGGCAGCGCTGCGACCGTTGACTTCAAGGCACCTAACCCTAACCATTGTCTAATCCTAGTGCATTCCAGGCAGCGCTGCCTGGAAGGAGACGTTGGGGGCTTAAAACACCGATAAACCACCTGACGCCTCAGTGCACATACCCCCAAAGTGTGCTCGTCAGTGAAGTAGTAGACATCTTGCAGCGTTTTAACTTTTGAAATGAAACATATTTGCATATTCAAGATATTAATATACAAGATATTATTTTCAAAGAGGGAGAAAAAGCTGATGCACTTTCAAGAATTTTTGACTAGTTCGATTGAATTTCTTGGTGGAAAAAAAACCCTATCAGACACAAATTATTATTCAACCCACAGAACTTTAATATGTCTAAAAACATTTTTGTAAGGGCTCTTTAAAGAGCACTCCTCCAATCTAGCACTGTATTCCCTCATTCCCAACATTGTCGGAGTCGTGATGTACGTTTTTTTTAATTTATTTATTTTTAAATTACTAAAATTGATCAAAATTGAAGCAGCAGAACCAGAGATATTCTTCCTTCTTGTCAAAACCTGGTGCCTACATACCCAGAATGCAACTCAACTGCCGCCAGTTTGGTCAGGGATTGGGTTGTGTTATTCTAGCAGCAGATAATGTAGCCTCAAGCCGCTAGGCTCAAGCAGAGCCCAAGCTTCAAAGAGAAGAGGGCTACAGAGGTCTGTTAACCACACTTCTTTCGGACTCCCCAGATTTGTTTTCATTTTCAAACTTGCAGTCTTCAGCACCAACCGACGCAGACTCAAGACACTTCAGGCAATTTTTTTTTTATTTTTTGCCAGCTCCCTGAAGCCACAATTGGCTTTATAGAGCTTTTTTTTTTTTTGTCCCACAAATGATGTTCCGCAACACCTGTTACCAGACTTAACAGATGTCTAAAGTAAGTGGAGTTCCCCTTTAACTTCCTGGATTATTGGTATTTGGTAAGGGCATTACATTAGTTGGCAAGAAATGTGTCATGTTGTTCATGTACGCTGTCAATAAAAATGGCCAGCTATATTTGGGTTTAAAAAAAAAAAAAAGAAAAAGTCATGTATTTACATGGCTGCTCATTGAGACCACTACCTGTAATCTAATAAAGCCACGGGATGTCATTATGGATGCAAACAAGGTAAAAATGATTTCAACGCTTCATTTGAGTCTCTAGTGCAGTGCCTCACTACGGGATGTAAAAATGAAGAAGCCATCCTATTATGATGGTGTCACAAATTCACCATAGGAGATTGTGATTTATTAAGACCCATATTATCCACATTTCCATGTTAGCTAGCGTGACATAATTGATATTATTAGAAATCTTGCGACTCCTCTTTCATGTAAAAATGTAGTTGCCTGCATTTGGGCACAGCCTGGGTTGACTAATCGGATTAATATTGTGAGACCTTGTACAGGGTCCGATGGCATTTTAAGGATTAAATACAGTGTTAGTGACTCCTGCCCCTTTTCTGGGGGCGAATGGCCGGAGGAGAATGGCACAGTCTACACAATCTTGCAGAGCAACACTTTCGAACGCAATACAGGGATCTAAAAATGATTAACACTAAGAAATTCCTCAACATCAGCTGCTAAAACAAGGTCATATATAACCAAGTGGGTAGTGGGCAGCAGAGCACTTCATACCCACCTGCATTTGTTGCTTTAAATTGTTTTTTTAGTCACAACACCTGCATGGCACACAACACTTTCTTTTAAAAGGAAGGGATTTCCAGTCCTGGGCTCTGAATCACACATACTTCAGAAAGACTATACACACTAGGTGTATTCTTTGTCCGCACATGCAGCGTTTTCCTCATGTGAAAGGCATCTGCTGTAGGTAGGCTACACCAGGAACCACTCTCTGTAGCCTGTGTCATAACTCTGCAGAACTAGCAGTGAGTCAGTAGGTTAACCAATGACCAGCCAAACTGTGGCGACAATAAGTCATTACAGTAAAACTGAAATGCATTTCTTATGAAGCCTAGTAGTTAGTGCTGATTTGCCTTGAGGGCGTGAAGGACTACCTGATAGCGTGAGTGCATGCACGGTAAGCCCACAAACGCACCGTGACAGGGCCGCACCTTATTGCAAGCCATTGCAGACCACATAAATGGCAAAACCGTGAATTTGAAAAGGAACACACACACACAAAAAGTGTCTAATAGCCTCAAAAGACAAGATACAGTTAAGCCCTATAGCGTAGGGTAAGTGTAGCCAAGCGACAACTGACAAACCCAAACGTCTGCGCTAATCCTGTTCTCTTATCTGACATGCATAGGCTACAGTACAGTCACAGCAGAGATTCCCATGTGGAGCCCTACAGGAACGCTTTAGGGGAGCTTCAAGGGACCTTCCAGCAAAGTGGGGATTCATTTAATTCCACTGCTACTTCCACAAGTCAGCTCAGCGTGGTTAAGTAAAGGAATGACTGGTATGCTCATTTAACTCTTGGCCTCTTTTCCATTTGTTCCCCTCGCCACCTATTACAGTAACGCAAGTGTTTCTTGCTACAACCAAATATCTAGAGTGCCAGGGGACGACAACAAGGAGGGTAAATATAAATATGGAGTAGGCTACTCTGTCAAATGATAAGAAAAGTTTGCCGGACAGTCTACAGTGTGGACGCCCGCCACGCACTAGCCTACCAACAACAAAGTCGCCAACAACTTGTTACCCAACTTCAATCCGCTTTTTCCCTTAAAGTATGTTGAGTTGGGAGTTTACTCGGCGAGCTCTCCACTGGCAAAACACACGTAGCTACATTTGAGAACTTACCGACTCCGTACTTCTCTTTTTTAGTAGGGATCCAACGGGTCATTTCGGGGAAAGGTATAAAGTTAGCTGAATGAATAAATAAATAAACTATATACAATTGCTAAAACGAGGACGGGCGGTGCACTCCTGCTCGTCCTGAGGTCTACAGTTCCGCCATGACTTGTAAACGGGGAGGGGAGAGGAGGACACACACACACACACACACACACACACACACACACACACACACATACACATACACATACACACACACACACACACACACACGGCTGGGAGAAAAGAGAATGGCATAGGCGTGAACCACGAGCTTCCAATAACTAGCTACCCCCCACAACAACACGAGCCCACGCTACCCCACAGCCACTCATTCCATCAAGTTTCGCCTGTAGGAATCTCGTCCGCTATAGGCTAGTATTATGCCCTAGACATCAGTCAATCGATAGTTGTAGCTATCCCTCATCAATCCTCAAATGAACTCAAATTGAATTCTGGGAAATTATAATGAGACTGACCTGTCCCTCGTTTTGCTTCAAGGACTCCCGACGGTGTCGGCGCTCCGGTTTTAGAACCACTGGCACACCATTTGACAGTGAGAATAATTAATTGAAAACAACAGAGTTGTGAATCACTGATGTGTCATAAATAAGTTATCACCAAGTTATTGTTTTTAATTTAAAATGAGATTGAATTGCAAACTCATGCTGCTGCTCCTCATATTGACTGGTATTCTGAGTGAGCAAAAATGAACTAGACCTGGGACATAATCATATGCCTACTCACATATGGCTATATTTGAAGTAAGTGTTTAGAAAATTAAAGGGAAGTATGACCAACACAATTGTGTTAAACCTTTCTATCAGTGAGGCTATTGACTTTAATTTAAATGTCATTATAACACTGCCAGTATATCACATAGCCTAACGCCCACAATGCACCCTCCTTCCCTGTCTGTCCAGTGAAGTAATTTACAGCTGCTGGCTGAGATCTGGTAGTCCATTTAGACTTTTTTGTTTGCCCATGATGTGGTGTGTGTGTGTGTGTGTGTGTGTGTGTGTGTGTGTGTGTGTGTGTGTGTGTGTGTGTGTGTGTGTGTTTGCGTGCATGCGTGCGTGTGTGTGTGTTTTCTGCAGCCACTGGTCAGCCAAATGGTGCTGTCAATAATGTTCAGCTATCCACTGCTTTTGTTGTTCCCTTTGACAGGGTGATGTTCATTGTGGGTGCTTTAAAACACAGCTTGTGGTGAATTAGCACTAACACAATACTACACAGTCTGGTTGAAAGCTATTATTGAATTATGTATATTATTTTACAAAGGACAAAGCTTTTGAACATATGACAACTGAGAGTCTATTGAGAGGCTTTTTAATGGCCAAACAAAAAAGGCCTTCAGATAATAACATTTTTAAATTGTCCTCTTTCACCACACAATACTAAAGTGAAGTTACGCATAAATATGTAATTTGATTTTTTTTGTTTTTACTTAGTAGTGTATTTTCTTTCTGCTTTTTGTTTACAAACCTGACACAGCTTAAGGATTCAAACACATTGACTGAGCTCAAACGGAAAACCAGGTACTAGAAATGTATTTTGCCGCTATATGTAGAATTTCCAAGGTTATGGCTTGAGCTGTTACACATGATTATTGTGACCTATTTCTGACTGAGCTTTACTGTAGGTGCCTACTGCTGACTATTGGAATTTATTGTAACGGGGCTTCAAATCCGCTCATGTCCTTTTCACCACTGATTCTCTTTTTTCCTTTGGCAATATCTCACACAATTCTTATAAAATGTGAAGAGTCACTTTTGGGCTATTAAAAAAGTTAAAAACAATCAAATCTGCAAAAAGGAATACAATATTGCCATCACCTGACTGCTTTGTGCTATTACATACAATAGACTGTCCCTGACAAGACCTCAAGATTGTGTCACATTTCATTGTGGCATTTTAAATTCTCACCTCTTTGGAACTATTGCTTAATTTTCCCTCCCAAAAGAAAAAAAAATGAATACAAAAAGAGTCATTGAATTCAGAAGGTATGCTGGTCTGAGTGTGTGTTAGTGTGTGCATGCCTCACATAAATGTGTGTGTGTGTGACAGCTTGACAAGCAGAGTTGAACTCTAGAGTTCATCCCAAGTTCAATGCTCTGTAAGCAATAGGAGTAGACAGTCTTCACAGGAGATCCCAAACCCCTCACATCTTCTAATTTAGATCAGATTGTACTATGTCTCAGACATCCTTCTATTAAAACTCCCATAGGTGCATCATTTTAGTAATGGTGGTAAAAAGAAGAGAAAAATAACATCTGACTGTGTGCTGTTGTGCGAGGTAAATGGAAACAGGCGCACATGTGGACACTCTCGCTTTCTGCATGAAAGTGAAGAAGTGCTGTTGTGAGAGTGGGCTGTCGTTATTGTAGATAACAACAATATGAAGCTACTGTTTTTGTCCTCAAACAAGGGCATCCTGTGTGTTTACTTCGCCTAAGGGCTTCTCAGTGTGTCACAAAACAGACACATTATGAATGAACATTTAGCATGACAGACAGCTGCTGAAATAATAATAATAATAATAATAATAAATAAATAAATAATGTCCTCCCTATTTACCATCCACCTTCCTACACTCCAGAGCATTGATTAGTTTATGTGTGTACATGCTTGAGTGCATATGCCCCTGTGTGTTTAATTTTTATGGGATGCACAAAGATGGAAAGCACATCATGCATCTTTATGTATGAACTGTACTATTTGAATAAAGCATGACCCGACTAGACTCCCATGTGCCTGACTTCAGCGGTTGTCTGTACTAAAGTCAGTGAACTGTGATTTCTATGATGTGAGGAACTGCACTGCTTCAGAGACTTGTGAGTGGTAGGGCTCTAAACACCGCCCCACTGAGGCTGTTCAGTTCCTGAGACAAAAGCAAACAAAAGGCCTAATGGGTTTATGGGTCCACTGCCAGGAGGACTGCATGACGCCAGAGGCAAATTGGGCCTCAGCATCCACCTGGCTGTCTGGCAGCAGAATCAGGTAATAGCCCAGTCCTGCAATGTTGTGCAGATAGGTCAATGTACTATCTGGGCACAATGGCTGAACATCCTGGGGGCAGAAGTTGATTTGCAGTTGGCTTTTGGTGCAAGTTATATCCAAACTTTTCTACTTTTTACAGAATGCTTTCTAAAGGCCATGTTTCTTCAGCTCTTGCCACATGACATCAGTCGCGTCTCACCATGGTCACTGTGTAATGGTGCAAGCTGTCAATATTTTTCTGCACTAATATTGACACCTACGTGAATTTCTGTGCATTTACTCAGCATGTGATGTATCTTCCGACTTGAGAAAGGTACAGGCTGGCCAGATACAATGTTATTTTGCACAGAAAGGGCTCAATGGCAGCTAAGCCTGAAGAAACACAGACATGACACCAGGATATATATAGTGTTAATGCGTGTCTTCTGCAGGTAAGTTAGGGTTAGCAGCACATTTATATCCACAAGTCTAACATCTCATTTCCAGGTTGTGATGCATGAAAATGAATGTGCCCTGAGGCTCCCACATTTGTCTCCCTCTGACTCACTGAAGCATCCTTTGTACGGCTGTAGTGGGCAAAGGGGCTTAAATATACAGTAGACAGTGCAGGCGGTGTGGTTGCAATGGGGCTCAGGGGTGGGGGACCATAGACAGAGCAGGCCCTCCAACATTGTGTTGGGCAGAGAGTGAGAGTGACTTGTGTGACAGTGATTCAGATTGCCACCTCGGAAATACCCCTGTGTTCAAAGAACTCACGTTAAATAAACAACAGTGGCGTTTGTTATACATGCCCACGCATCAGTTCAGGGCAGGGCACCTTAAAAAAACAAGTAACCTTATCTGATCGACACAAGCCACACAAATTACACATTTGGATTCAAAACGGCATTTTTCTCTGAAAGGTGAACATTTTGCACACCGGAAATGAATAATTTCTTTCATATGCGATACACGATGAAGGTTTCTGGGTAATATTTATGTTGACGTTGTCCAACGTCAAGTCTCTATTTGATCATGTTACGAGTCGAGATATGGCAGTTTTAGGCGAGTTTAGGCACAAAATATGTAAAGACTGACTGAGCACATATTCAGGCCGAACACCTTGTGTGTGTGTGTGTTTCATAACTACCGTGCAATAGGGCCCGTCATAACTACTTTATGCCACTGAGTGGGCACACAAGGCCATCTGAACACTGTAGCTATGTGTACACCAGGAGAAGTGAGTAGCCTATCTATTTTTAGAGTGTGAGAGCCACATTTTTTAATGAAATACTCTGTCTGCTTTCCTCCTGGCCAATGTGAAGGCCCATTCGACAGACCCTTTTAATTAGGTTGATTCTCTGAGATCAGCAGAGGGAGCCACAACTCTTATCTAAGACTTCCTTTTCTTTGTGGAGACAAAGCGTGGCTGTCTGACAATGGGCAGACTGCAGCATGACCATCCTCACTGTCTGGACCGGGGCCTTAGAGAAGCCTTAGAGAGGAGTGTGCACACCCTCCTAAGAAGAAAAAAAACAGGAGGGCAAGCGTCAGGCTTTCGAAGACGTGGAAAGCATGAACTCTTTCTGATTCCACCGCCCATGCCCAGTATTCAATGGGATTGTAATGTATGTTTTTTAACTGCAGGTGTGTACTTATGGGTGCACTAAGGTGCAGCATTCCACCTCAGCATCAATGTGGTTGTAATCTGAAATGTTATTATTTGAGAACAAACGCAAATGACAACCAGTGTTGTGGTTGCTTCTCTGGTTTGCAGATTAGATTTCTGACATCAAGTCCAAAGCAGTCAACGCATTAGTTGTAATGGAAAGCCGATATTCATTTCCTTATTTAGACCAAGCCAGCCTTTAGACAATGCGTTAAATAGTAATAGATAAATGTCAAGAAGTCTTTTCTATACCCGACTATGACATTAAAAACAGTCGTAGCACTGTTTTTGGGGGTAACTGGACGATACCGAAACTTTTTACAGGAGCTGCTGCCGATGTCTCCTGCTGCCCCTTCAGCTCTTTGTTTTCCATTAAAGCATTATACAGCTGAGAGGTCTCAGTGAGTATCAGTGATGGGCCTCCCCCCCTTCTGACATAGTGTATGCCCACGAGAGGGAGAGGGTGTTATAAGATTTATATACCAGTCCGTTCACACCATAAATGTGACAGATGAAACAGGGGATGAAACTCAATATCTGAACGATGAAATGTGATAAAAAAAAAACAATACAGCTTTGCTCTGATGTGCTACATTTACCATGGGTCAGTGTCTCACTATGCCCTCACACACACACACACACACACACACACACACACACACACACACACACACTTAGGGCGTTTCACTATCTTTGTGGGGACCCGCCATTGACATAATGCATTCCCTAGCCCCTTACCCTAACCTTAACCATCAAAACTAAATGCCTAACCTTAACCCTTACCCTCACACTAACCATAACCTAATTCTAACCCTAATCCTAAAACCAAGTCTTAACCCTCAAACAACGCTTTAAAGTTGTGGGGTCCAGCATTTTGGCCTCCAGCTGTCCGGACCTCACAAGCATAGTGTATTCCCAGTTTTTGGACCCCATGTATGCACACACACACACACACACACACACACACATACACTCAAGCCTCCATTGGCTATGTGACACAAATGATACAATATGAGCACCTGATGAAGTATATATATCCTGCTGGTGGTTTACTGTACAGTATATATTGTAAAGAGCTTTATCAATACTTCAGTATTCTGTCTGCAGGGTGGTTTGTGTGTTAAAATGCAGCCAGTAGTACATCAGTAGTGTACTTCTAATCAATAATTACAGTATTGCTATCTCTTTGAGTGGCGAGTGTTGTGAGTAAGTGCATCCAAATTCATTGCAAAGTGCAATTTCTGGTGATTAAATTGAGTGCTCCTTTGGACTGGCTCTGGTTTTACTGTGGCAACAGAAGGAGGAGGATACTGTAGTTTAGCTCAGGGTGGGGTAAACTCAGGACAAGGAGGGTGAAGCAGGAGGGGAGATAGGAGTTTAGGGCATTGCTTTGACACAGGCAAGAACAGAGCCAGAACATGTAAGGCATGTAGAAAAAGTTATGTGCATATGTTAGAGTTATAAGATGATGCAATATTTCAAAGTAGCGTAAGCAATATTAAACAGAAGCTCCCACTCCACATCCACTCCTGTGCGTGTTTGTGTTAAAGTGTGTGTGTGTGTGTGTGTGTGTGTGTGTGTGTGTGTGTGTGTGTGTGTGTGTGTGTGTGTGAGAAGAGGAGACAGAGAGTGTGTGTTTGTGTGATGGGGATTGCATCTCTGCAGATGCCTTAAGGAAGCCCCTGATCTCTCCATCTCTTTTCTGGGTAAAGAACAGTCTGTCCTCTGTCAAGGTTTAGTGCAGCAAGATATGTTTCTGCTTCACCCTCTCTCTCTCTTTCTCTCCACCCCCCCCCCCCCATTTCTACTCAACCTCTCTCTCCCTAATACAATAATGAAATTGCCCTTCCTCTCTCTCTCTCTCTCTCTCTCTCTCTCTCTCTCTCTCTCTCTCTCTCTCGCTGTCCTGCTAGAGTTGATACTTAGCCAGATTCTTTGGTGCAGCAGACTAGCTGAGTCATAAAGGTTTCAGTGATTTATAGACAGTGATGTGGATGAGGGTGAGGCAGCAGGAAAAACACCGGTGTCAGCTCACTGATCACACAGAAACTGTATAGGCACATCAGGGCAGAGATGACCTGCTGACTCGAGATTAAAAAAAAATAACAAAAACTGCAGCTCAATTCTTCCTTAGGCTGTGGTTTAGCGAAGTCAAGAGAAATCTAATGAGGTTTTATTGGCAGATCGTGTTGAAGATGTAAACCTCAAACCTGTCTGATATACTTTTTGGCTCGGTGTCTTTTGCTGAAAGAATCTCAAACAACCCAGACTTGCTGACTTTGCTGGTTTGCTGCAGCCCTCCCTTCCAGTCAAGTGTAGACTGATGTATTAATATGGATAGGACCAAGGGCTCTTTGGCTGCCATATGTACTTTTCCCATTAACCTTCATTAACATTTTGGGGAGAAAGGAACATTCTGAATGAAATTAGCAAGTGAAACTATCTGTCCTCGTTCGTGAAAGTGAGTCACAGAGCTTAGACATTCAATATCATTTTCTGCTAATGGGTTTATCTGGGCTAAATATGATTTGTTCTGACACGTCATTGCAACTCTTCCTATTTATAAGTACAAATGAAAAGCCTGGGGGCAGTTCTGGGTTGACAAGGCTTCAAGGCTTTATTGGAGTTTAACGCAGCACATCATGGATTTAAAGCACTAAGTGAGGACTTGAAGTAAGGCATTTCAAACTGGGTATTGCACATACAGTACAGACAGGCGTACAGGCATGTACAGGTGACAGTAAAACACACAGGTGTTTTCTTACACATCTCCTCAAAGCAGAATTTCTACTCTAGACACTATTGTCACATCCTGTCTTCATCATCATCAAGCTTTTACAATGTTTCATTTCTTAGCTGGTACAGTTTGCGTACATGCTGTTGGTCACTCAAGTTGATCATACAGAGCATTTGTTCACCAACATGTTGACTTCTGATTTTAATTTGGTTTGAATTAGAGAGCTATCTCTGTACATTTCGAGCACCGGAGAAGACATCCTTCTGCTGCAATGCTAGCAGGTATTTTTTTTTTTTAAAGCATTTCAATTTAAACTTTTGTATTTATGGGTTTTTCTCTTCGCCCTCCACCTCCTCTTGCTTTTCATCTTCTTTTTCCTCCTTCTCACCCTCGTCGTCACCCTCTTCCTCTTGCTGCTCGGCATCCTCCTCTCCTCCTTCCTCCTCATCTTCTTTTTCTCCATCCTCTGCCTCACCCTCTTCATTTCCAAAACCGTGTGTGGGGGAGTGGGGGGTAAAAGATAAAAGTTAGAATTAATTTACAACACACATATATCAACTAAACAAAATGACCACACTAACCTTCTCCAACTGCTTCTTCCTCTTCTTGTTTTCCCTTTTCTTCCGCCTCCTCCCCCTCTTCTCCCTGATCTTCCTCTGCCTCTTCCTCCTCCTCCTTCTGTTCTCCCTGCCTCTCCTCTACTTCTTCCTTATCTTCCTCTTCCACCTGCTCTTCCTTCACCTCCTCCTCCTCCTCCTCCTCTTGAGGAGGGCTGGCCTCCGCCTGCTGTGCTTGGCTTGCGGATATTGTCTCCTCTGTGGAGAGTGATGAAGTATACAAGCGGGAGCTCAGCATGTACGGAGCTGAAGCTGAAGCGGCTGAAAATGGCATGGAGAACTGGCTTCTTCCGTAGGACGGAGCAGCGTACGTGGATTGGGAGTAAACGTGGAAGGACCCCGGTCCCGCCACATTTAGACGGTTCTCTTCTCCTTCAAGGAGCTTCCTGACAGAATAAGACACACCCATCACATCAAGTGAATGAGATGCTGAATTATTGGTGTTGGTGCCATTCATTTAAATCCCGCACTTACAGCACAATATACAAAACCCTGGGAAGTGTATGAGACACTCACCTGTAGGCTGCAATCTCAATATCCAAGGCCATCTTCACGTTCAAGAGGTCCTGGTAATCTTTCATGTAGCGAGCCATGTCATTCTTGTTTGCCCTCAACTCTTCCTCCAGTTGACTTATCGCATCCTGTAATAGAAAAGATAAAGTAAAAGGCACATTACAGTCATGGATGGCAAAATATTGCATCTTTGTTAATATTTTGGATATCATGGCATGCTCTATAACTTGTCACACTGGCAGTAAGACTCATATCAATTGCCAAAATAAATGTGCTTGTATCTTTTTAATCATAGAAAGGATATTGTCGGCCCTGCTCCTTTATTTCAGGGTCGTTCTGTTACTCACCTGCAGAGCGGAGATCTCAGCGCTCTGTTTCTCTTCCACGTCCTGCAGTTGGTTTTCCAGTGTTTGATTCATCTCACGGCAGGCATCGATCTCCAGCGTTCTGGCATTGAGGAGCCGGCGGTATTCTGCAGCCTCGTCTTTGGCGTTACGTGCACCCTCTGTGTTGCGGGAAGTGCCCACTGTCATCACATTTACCTTGTTGCAGAACCATTCTTCGGCTGATTGGAGGTTGCGATGGGCCAGCTTCTCATATTGGGCTCTGATGTCACGGAGAGCAGCGGATAGGTCGGGTTTGGCGACCTCCATCTCCACTGACACCTCTGCGCTGTATTGTATTTGGGCCTGCAGCTCTGCTATCTCACTCTCACAGAGGTGCTTCAGGAAGGCCAGCTCATCCAGCAGGGTCCCAACTCTTTTCTCCAGCTCAGCCCGGGCCAGTGCAGCTTCATCTGCTCCCTTCCTGGCATCCATGAGCCTGCCCTCTGCTTCCTCTCTGCCGAGCACTTCCTCCTCGTAGCGCTTTTGCATGTTACCCAACACGTTCTCCATCTCATCCCTGTGGTGCTGGGCTGCATGCTTCTCATGGCGGGCCTCTTCCACAGCAGCACGGAGCTGGCGGAGCTCATGCTCATACAGGGCCCGAATGTTGGATGGCTCCGCCTGCCTCTGCCTGAGCAGCAAGAGTTCAGTCTCCAGCAACTTGTTCTGCTGCTCCAGTTCATGGACCCTGTCAATGAAGTTTACAAAGCGGTCATTCAGGTCCTGCAGCTCAGCCTTCTCCTGGGTCCGCAGTACTTTGAACTCAGAGCTGACCTGGGCTGCTTGGTCAAGGCGAACTTCAGTGGCAACTGCAGACTCTGGAGCAGAAAGCATGGAGGAGTAGCTGGAAATAGCTCGGGTGTGTGTTGGATAACTTCGGCGTGAAGATGCATAGGAAGTTATTGGGGCGGAGTGGCTGGAGTAGGCAGACCTTGATCCTATTCCTCCTCCAGCTCCATATCCTGCACTGCGCACAACTACCCTCCTCTTGTAAGTAGAAGGGAAGTAAGGGTCAAAGCCGCTGGAAGCCATGACTCGAGAAACAGGCTGCTCTATGTCTAGGAATGTAGCCGGGTTGACTGCACAGTGAATCTGCATTACACTGGCTTTTATAGAGCCAGTAATGACTGTGACGTAAGCTTTTTTTTTGCAGGCATGCTGACAGAAGGAATTGATAATGGTGCCAGCTAGCCAGTCTCAGCCAAGGGAGAGATGGGGTGGGGTGAGGATGAGTGTTGGAGATGGAGGAGGCGGGGTAAGCGGTGGAGCAACAAGGCACTGCAACAGACAGGGTCACTGAGGACAAAACTGCGGTTGTTGCAATTTGCCATAAATCCTGACAAAGACATAATGTATCTGTCACATAACAGTACAAACTCTTGAAATACTGTCTGATGGAAGAGGTGAGGAAAACCACCCTTTGTAAAAAGATGATACTGCTTTGCACTGTTGTGCATATTCTGTCTGCTGTGTTAAAAAATATATTAATAACAATGTTATTCTGATATAAGTATCACAATTTAATATCACAATAAGCCAATGCAAAGCAGATCAACTAAAGGTGGAACAGTTTGGTCAATCCTGTGATTAAAAAAGTAGGCTACCACCTGAATCTCAGAGAAAACATTTTACTGGATTATAAAATAAAAGTTTGCCCTCTAGTGGTTGTCTGTTTACCATACAAGTTCCACATTACAAATGCTGACTGTTAATGTATAAAACAGAGTACACTGATTTATAAGAAATAATAACCTACCTGGTTATTCTTCTAATCTATATAGTCGTATATTCTATATTGGTATAGCAATAGCAATAATGTATGCTATTGAATGTGTTGTTGCATGATTGAAAAAAAAAGGTTTATCAGAGGAAAACGGTCCTTTTCCTTATATTAACTATAAAGTACATGTTTGATCACTTTTGTACTTAACATTACACGGTAAGGTGTGTTTCCATAATTGAAAAGTATATCCAAAAATAAATATAGGCTAATATCTGTAGGTTTGAAAACTTGCTTTCAAAATTACCAAATGCACAGGTAAACACACTTTTAAATAGTAAGTTTTGTCCATTTAATTTCGAAAATAACTTTGGTCGTTTTTTGAAAGCAATTAGTATGATTTACCTTTGTGGTAAATGACATTTCAGTGCTGTGTGTATCGATGGTGTGGTTTCAACCAATACCATAATATATGATTGGTCACATGAATACACCCACAGCGTATTGACCAATGAGTGACGACCTTACTAATTGGCGGGTAGCATGCTGTGACGCAAACGCTCCTAACGTTAACAACAACAAAGGATGATGAATAAATGAAGTTTCAAACTTGCTTTGTGCCTCACGTCCACTTGTGACCGTAGTGTTTAGAGTTCGCTGCCTTGCTGTAGTAGCTAATAAAAACGTTACAAATGCAGTTAACACGGGGATGAACGGTAAGTCGCCCAGCTTTGCAAGTGATGGTCACCCGGTGAAACACTAGCTAGCTAGCTAGCTAGCTCATATGAGGTGTCTGCTAATATCAAGCTAGCTCAGACAATAATGTGAGCTGTTAGCCAGTTGAATTTGCTTGCCCGTCAGGGAGCTAGCTATATTTACCACCTGCTGTCCGGAGTTCTGGTTGTGTTATTCACCAGTGAAACTTTAACGTTATACTTGCTCAGAACAAACTGCAGCAATTCTCCGTTGCAGAGCTATGCTAACCATGCTAAGTTTTGGGTGGCATTTTGGTAGGATCAGCTAGTCGCTCCCAAGCCCCTCTCAAATAGCTATTGTGTCAAGTGAAAACAATTGACTACGGCAGGTTGCCTTGCTCTTCTCTCGGTCGATTTGAGGTTTATTAAGCCCTAGAAGCGCTCACATACACTCTATATTACCCAAAGTGAATGAATAATGCAGAGGCTTTTGACTGGCATTGGTTAATGAAAGACTTTTAATTAATTTGTAGGTGATTCTCTGCCTGGTGATGGGACCATAGATATACTTGATAAAACATGATGGATGGGACATACAACATGGTTTTCTCTGTGTTTTCCCTACGTAACTTTATATGTTCTTGCTAAATTGTTGTCTTGCCTGCTTTTATTTTCCTCTCTTTGTTCGGTTTCCACACATCTCTAGGTCCAATCAAAAGCTTCAAACTGAAGGTGGAAGGTCTTTAAAATGGTAAGGCTTTTAATTTTTTATTGCATTCTCGGTAGCTGAGATTTGTGCAGACTATTCTGCTCTTACTAGCTCCCTCATATCTGCTTGCTAAAAGGGTATGCCTCTCTTTCTGTGTTGTTTTTTTACAGATTCGCATAGCAGCACTGAATGCTGCTTCCGCAGCTGCAGATGAGTCTCAAGACCCCTTGAGAAGTAGCAAGAGTCAGACAAAAGAGGCTCAGGTACAGCCTATATGCAGATGAATCAGCAAGATTAGGCCTATCCGCTGATGCAAAGGTTTTTTTCCCTCTCTGTAGATCTATATAAGTTATCTGATTTTGCTTCTATTTCTGTCCGCAGGAAGCCGAAGCATTTGCTCTGTATCACAAAGCCTTAGATCTGCAAAAACATGACAAGTTTGAGGATTCTGCCAAGGCCTATCATGAGCTTCTCAAAACTCCACTGCTCAAAGAGGTGAAATATCACACAGTATTTAGCCCTGTCAAGGCGGTGATGGTCTCACAGCATAATCACAGCAATACCCTCCATTCAGTCAGCGAGGACTGTCACTTGTTTTGGTGCAGAGCAAATTCTGCATGATTTCCAGAAATGGCTAGGATTTATGATGTGAAAGAACCCGATTTACCTCCGTAATACACATTTGTAACATTTGACAACTCTTATCTAGAGCAATTAAAGGTGTTATAAGCGATGTTGGGTGACGTTACTTCTTGTTGACGTTCAAAGTATTTTCAAACAAAACATAGACCAGCTCGCTCCTCCCTCCTCCTCATGCTGTTTCCCTCCCTTCTGTGTTTTAGCGCACTAACCCCCCCCTTCCTCCCAAAATCCTTCTTGTCTGTTATTTGCTGAATGCTGGAACACGTTTTGTGTGTGTTTGCACGGTCCAGGTTGGACCACTTTGTTTTCAGCCTGAAAACGCATGTTCAGGGGTCCGGCAACTCGCGGATAGTGAGGAGAGGTTTGCTGTATGTGACAAAACGTTTGTAGCCTAAAAAACACGTGACATCGCTTAGAGTACCTTTTTAAACAGGGTTTCTGTGGGTCATTAAAAAGCATAAAAAGTAATTTAATAGATTTTGTGAAAATTCAGGCATGAGCTGGCATGAAAAAGCATGAACTTCGATGTTCAAAGGCATTAAAAATTATGTTAAGTTGATGGAATAAAAACATTGTTTTTCACGATTTATTTTGACTATATAAACATCTAAATCTAATTTTGATCAGAAGTATAGCGTAATGGTTGACAGGCGGAACCTTTTAATTGGCTGTTTTATACGGCTGGTGCACGAAGTCGCTACACCGGATGCTAGTAATGCGGTGAGTGTGAGTCTACTGTCTATGGTGTGAGTGAGTGTATGCTGTGGCGAAAGAACCGAGGAAATATCAAATGATGGGAAAATGCAAGTTCCAGAAGAAGTGGTTGGAGGATGAACTATTCAGAACCTGGTTAAAGCCCGTCGACGGTAAACCCGGAGAGGCATTTTGCGGCGTGTGCAAAAAAAACTTCAAACTTTGCACAATGGGCGTCAGTGCGGTGAAATCACACATGCAGTCCGAGAGTCACAAGTCGGCGCTTAAAGGCAGGCAGCAGTTAACTGTTTTGAATTTTTTTGCCGTGAACAGCAACGCAACTTCTGCTGTTGAGACAGAGTTGGAGCAAAAAGGAAAGGAACTAAGACATTATGCACTAATGGCTCCCCATGGGTGGATTTTCCTCACCTGGATTGTGTGTGTGTGTGTGTGTGTGTGTGTGTGTGTGTGTGTGTGTGTGTGTGTGTGTGTGTGTGTGTGTGTGTGTGTGTGTGTGTGTGTGTGTGTGTGTGTGTGTGTGTGTGTGTGTGTGTGTGTGTGTGTGTGTGTGAGTGAGAGAGAGTGTGTGAGTGAGAGTGTGTGTGTGTGTGAGAGTGTAGTGTGTGTAGGACAGAGGGTATTCCGCCTTAGAAACCAAATTCTGGCTACACCCTGTTTCAATACAAGCTTTCAGTTCAGATGGCGCTGCTTACTTGAAGTTAGTCTAACTTTTGGGACTGGTTGACATAATTTTGGCGAATTTGTCTACTGCCGTAAGCAGTATAGGTTCATTACTTTTAATTATCGGTGCATGTTGTTTTGAGATCCGAGGGGCAGAGACGCGAGCTGCTCAGTGAACAGTGTTTAAAATATTTGTATTTCTGTTGTGTTCTTATTTTGTGAAGCACTTTTTGTTGCGTTTAAGGACTGTAAACCATCTTGTGAGCCTTCTGACAGTTAAATTTGGATTTTCAAATATTAAAAATTGGCATTGTCAAATGCTTACAATTTGTGTGTTAAAGTATCTGCAGTTGGACATGGGCATTAAATTAGTTTAAAGTGGCATGAAAAAGGGCATGAAAAAGCATGAAATGAGATTTGCTGATACCTGCAGAAACTCTGTTAAATACTGATCAGTATTCATAAGTAAGCTATTTCACACACATTGCAGCAGTCCTTTGGTTTTGAAGTCCTCTGAGCACATTTCAGGAACTGGTGCTGAAATAGTCTTCAGTTGTAAAGTCACTTGTTTGGTTTTTGGTGAGAATGTTAAGAGGTGTTCATTGGTTATTAGTTGTGTACTATTGTTAAGAAAATATTATGTCTTTTGTGCAAAGTGCCAAATATTACTCTTATTTTCTCTGCTATGCTGCACCAGAATTAAGTTTCACCTATTAAATCAATTTTACAATATGCACTTTAAATTTGGCTTTGTGGTATGACATCCCTGCCCACATAAAGGAGCTGTATGGGTCTATTATTCATATATTCATTTGGGTTGGGCGATCTCCCCTAAATTGGCAGTTGACGATGTTTACAGTAAAACATTGTGATTACATAAATATTTTTTCCAACTACTATGGGCCAACAGTTAACATAGAAACGATTAGAGATAAATTTAAATGCCCTCTGTAAATGGTGCCCTGCTGGTAGGTTTTACAACTTGACCTACTTTCACTTAACTACGGTGCAGTAAAGTCAATCAGATTTCCGGGATCTGTGTAACGACAGTACAGCGGCACGTTTGCCTTCCACAGAGCGACAGTAATAACCTAACATACCATCATTACTGAGTTTAAACTACATTCTCGGTTATGTTTGCACTGAATAACGCATTCAATAAACAGAAACATAACTCTTGCAGCGCACATGAACCGATGCGCAATATTAGCTCACACATAAAATAGCACCCTCGTGAATTAGCCTACTGTTGCTTACGTACATTCATAAATCCTGCATAACATCGTCCCGTACCTACAGGACATCAGACTTACTTATTGATGCACGCACACAGTGTCCACAAACTAAGTCCAATGAGGGGAGAAAGGAAAGTGTGATAGCGTTCCACTTTTAACGCTTTTTCTCGGGTGGGGGGGCATGGTGGCTCTCCATCATGATGTCGGCCAGCCATCACTAATGAATATTAGGGTTGTTCCGATGGACGATGATATCGTCCATCGGAACAACCCTAATATTCATTGATTGCTTGACGACCTTAAGATGAATCTGTGTTTGGTGCCATATTTGATGTATCCTCTAATATTTTAGGCCATGCCCTCTGATGATCATAAAGTGGGTCTCAAGCATCCCGGACTGATGTTGAAATATTCTACTTTTAAAAACTTGGCTACTATGGCTGCATTGCGGGAAGACCTGGAGACCGCTATGGAGTTTTATTTGGAGGTAAAACAAATGATATTGTGCCTGTTTAATACTTTATTATGTATTATCATTCTTGGCCTGTCACTGATGCTTTGTGCAACTAAATGTGTCAGTTTATTGAACATGAATAACCCCGTGGTGAGTGTATAGCATATTCTGCTCTGCTCTTTTCGTAGGCAGTTATTTTGGATTCCACTGACGTGAACATGTGGTACAAAATTGGTCAGGTGGCTGTGCGACTGGTGCGCATTCCACTGGCTCGACACGCCTTTGAGGAGGGATTGCACTGTAACCCGGACCACTGGCCCTGCCTGGACAACCTCATAACTATTCTCTACACACTCAGTGACTACACCTGTATGTGATGCATCATCATAAGCTCTTTGCTCTGTATCCTCTCTCATTACCAGTGCAAGCATAGACAGGAGAGTAACTATCATCTGCACACGTTTTCCAGGCTGTTTGTACTTCATCGCCAAAGCCCTAGAGAGGGATCATTGTTACACTAAAGGCCTGGTGTTGAAGGAGAAAATCTTTGAGGAGCAGCCCTGTCTGAAGAGGGACACAATGCAGATGTTCATGAAATGGTAAAGCCAGCTCACAGTTTCATTCCTCAATCTGTTTAGAATGTGCTCCAGCTGCAGATCTATACTTTCACATCACTGATGAACCTCTGTGCTGTGCTGTGGGTCATTTGCAGTGATATGTCTATTCACTACGTGGAAGTGGAGGTAGAGGAATGCAAATCCATTGTGGAAGAGGCACTGGAGTTACGGAAGCGCAGACGGGCTCTCTCTCACTGCGAACCCAAACCTGACCTCGTACTAATTCAGCCCATCCGCTGCCTCTCGTGAGTGCTGTGTCTGCTTTTGCTTTTCCTTTCTGGGTGGTTTAGTTTAAATTAGCTTGCTCTTTCTGAGGATGGACCGATTAATACTCATAATATTTAAGCTAGGAAATTCAGAAACGGGATATAATTCGCTTAAATTCTTGGTTGAGCTCCACTGACATTGAAGTAATTGTTTTCTGGGCTATCTTTTGGTGGAGCTTTTTGTTAACCCTTTCTCCTGAGGGTTGTAATATATACTTTTGCCCAAAGTTCTTTTTTTACAGTGACTCAATTACCTCTGCCTTTTTAAGACAATTTGAGCTAATCTTAATGAACTGTTGTCTTTGTTGTATCTCAGATGGAAGCATGTGGGTGAAAGCCTTCTTGCAATGTACAGACATCAGACCACCTGTGAGCCACCACGCCCGAGTCTTGGCCGCAGAATTGACTTGTCGGAGTACCGTGACCCGAACTTCCTCCAGAACCTCCCCCAACCCAGCAGCCCTGTCAGCATGGGCCAGACCACCGTGCTGAGCAGCAGCCCCAGCTCATCCCTGCCGCCAATGGCCCTCCCTGAGCCAGCAGTGCTACCCCAACCTAGTGCTCAACCTCAGATCACCCCCGCCCAGAACACAGTGGAGGTCACCACTTCTGCTCCCCCTGTCGGTTAGTTGTTTATAAAGAGACCTTTCTTTTCTTATTTACCTGCCTATGTATGCTAAAAATAATGATTAGCTTGTTTTCAACAACTGTAAATGTGACTGTATAGCTAATTATTATTATTATTTTTTATCCTACTGTATGTTCACAGTGACAGCAGTGGAGGTTTCACTCACAGATAAAGTGAAGAAAGCTCCGAAAAGGAAACGCGTGGTTGAAGATAGTGGGGAGACAGCCAAGCGGCGTTCGGCACGTGTTCGAAACACAAAGTGCAAGAAGGAAGAGAAGATTGATTTTCAGGAACTGCTTTTTAAATACCTCCCTTCCAGGTATCGTACACTAAGCCTTATATAGGACACATAAATACACAAGTCGTTACAGTTATGTTGATGAAAAACTATTTTGCTGGTCTGTCTTAGGCTACAGAAGTTTGATCCCGATAATGATGACGAAAGTCTGAGTAATCTTGAGACGCAGTGTGATGGGAAGGAGGACATGCAGCCTCTACGTGGGAGTTGCTTGCCTGCTGACTCAGTTCAATACATGGAATCTGGTACGTGGTGCGTCGTGGAATATGTATTTACAGTACGCGGTTGTGCCATGTTGCCGTTTCCGTCATATTAAAGGAGCATTCCGGTCAATTTCAACACGTAGCTCTGTTGTTTGTAAATTTGGAGTGCTGTCAGTAGCGAGAAAAACAAAAACAATCGGTGTTGCCTACACAGTGTTATCCTCCTGCTAGCGTTAGCACCCAGGAGGCTGAAACCGGGCAAGTTTTAAACATGCTTTTAGCCTTAAAATATTTATTAATTTAATGATTAAATAAGGTAGTGTCTCCAAACTTACCTCAATTATAACTTGTCTCCTGCTAGTTGTGCCACAGCATTTACTTTTAAAAAGTAAGCATATGCCTATTTTTGAAAATATTTTTGTATCTCTTTTCGGTGTTGTACTTTGTAGACGGTCCATAAGCACTCGTCTTGCCGTCTCAACACCAGAACTAAACGGAGCTGAATTAGCACAACATTTATGCATTTCTTTCACATCTACTGCAGTCAGATTCACTGTGTTCACTCGGAAGGAATCACTTCACATGGGTAGGCACTTGACATTTTGAACATGATAAGAGGCTAAAAGCTTTAAAACCTTCCCAGTTTCAGCCTCCTGGGTGCTAACACTAGCAGGAGGATAACGCGGTGTAGGCAACACCGATTGTTTTCGTTTTTCTCGCTACTGACAGCACTCCAAATTTTACAAACAGCAGAGCTACGTGTTGAAATCGACCAGAATTCTCCTTTAACAAACTGTGCATTCCCTTCTGTAGAACAACAGGATGTCCACAACTTCCTGCTCAATAACATGACCAATGGTGGTATACTGGACGTGATGATGCGCTATCTGAAAGCTGTGGGGCAGAAGTTCACCATGGAGTGGCCTCGCGGGCTGACTGCTGTGGTACTGGAGCTCCATCAGAGCTGGAGGAAGCACAGCAGTGGTCTTCCTAACCCTCTGCTTCGGGACTGCAGTAACCAACACATCCGGGTAAATGACAAGACTGGTTCATTTCTAAACTACTTGAACAAACTAAAAACACTGTTTATTGAAAGTGTTTTAGTTTGTGTTAAAATTGAAATTGTTGTCCCTGATAGTTCAGATATTTCTAGACTCACTCTGGACACAATTTTGAAAAAGGCTGCAGACTCCAGGGTCTAAAAGACGTTTAAATCTTCTTGAATTGAAACTTTTTTTTTTTTTTTTTTTTTTTTTTTAAATCAATCCAAAATATATAACTTCTAATAAGTGTCTTTATCTGCTACATATACAGGAAATGTTGGCAATGAGCTTAGCGTGTATGGAGTTGCAGTTGGAGCAATGGTCACACAACAAAGGGAAGACTGGTAAGTACCAGTGAGCTAACCCTTATACTTTGTGATGGGGTTAGGACAAAATGTGGTTTGGGATTGATGCATTACAGTACTGTGCGGCAGAACTTTGGACCTACAGTATGTAGCCAAGAGGGGTGCTACAGTGTCTGCCTACGCTACAATGCCTGTGCTACAATCTCAATCACTACTGTCTTAAGTTTTGGCCAAACCTAAATGTGATACATGTCATTGTTGCTTTTTTGCATTAAAATTGGACTGATTGGCCTGAAGGGGGCACTGCAATTACAGAAAAACATGATGCCAGACATGATTAGCTAAATATATTGAAAAATAATTTATGTGGAACAACATGGGCCTTGTTATATATTTGTTTTCCTTGTCTAGTGTCTCCAAGAAGAAGCAGCATTGGTCCCGGCAGTGATGCAGCTGACTCAGAATTCCCTGGGCAACACTTCCAGAGTGATTTGTTACTTCTGGCCTTAGGTTCATCCCAAAAAGAACTGTTTGAGGATGACTGGCTGGATGTCATGGTGCGTGTCTACTGGCTCAAGGCTAGATTCTTGGCCCTGCAGGTAAAAGTCTATATTTTGTTTCTTTGGTTATAAGAGTCCTTTCCCCTCAGCTCAGCCAGATGTGACTTGTTAGTCTGTCTTTCTTGTCTTTTTCAGGGAGACATGGAGTTGGCCCTGGAGAGCTATGATGTCTGCGTAGGTTTGTTGCAGAGCAAACCAAAAACCCCCGAAGGGAAACCTTACACCATCAGCCTGCCTAACCTACGTGTAGATGCAGCAATCTCCGTGGAGGAGGTCAGTGCCGGCTAATCACAACGTATTCTTTTATCAATATAACCCTTATTACCAACATATTATTATAGTTAATTGTTAAAATGAAATGTCCTTAATGTTGTCATGAGTTATGCAAAGAAAATGATGCCAGTTAATACTTTGAGATACCGTTAAAGAATGTGCGGTATACTAAGAAGCAAAATCCTTCAATAAACCGCACAGTTATTATCTTGACTTTTTTTTTTTTTTTTTTTTTTTTTTTAAGCACAATAGTGAAATATGAAAAAGTCCCTTCAAAGAGCTTCTAGCTGTTTTGACCGTAGGTTTCTTTTGGGTTTCCTCTATCCCCATGGACAGATTGACAAGAAGCTGAAGTCTCTGGAGCGCTGTCAGTCTTTGGAGGAGATCCAGCGTTTCTTTGAGTCTGCAGACTTTGATTCTGTTGTGCGCCTGCTGCAGCCCACTCTTAATTATGGCAGCAGGAGTAAACCTCTGGAGTTGGTGAGCTCAGCACCAGAGCGGCCTGCTCAACTGATGCTACTGCAGGTCAGATATTACGTGAACATCGATTGAACCTATATGTCTTTTTGTAATGTGTGATGGTCGACAACTGCTTCTCTGAATTTGAACTCTCTCCGGCCCAGAACTCGCTGTTGAAGCTACAGGACTACCGGCAGTGTTTGGAGTGCAGCGAGCTGGCTCTGAATGAAGCCCTGCAGCAGCTCAACTCTGCTTCAAACAACTCTCCCCCTAGTAAGGAGGAGTGGGTCAGTACTATTGTAAAGTTGCTGGATGGCACAGAGGTCTGCGTCACCAAAGACTCTGAGCTTCTAAGCAACGTTCCCCACTTGGCTCGACTGGCAAATAATCTAATTCAGGTTAGGAGGAAGCCAAAGACAACACTGCTTTTCCTGAAGATACTGTTAAAGTGACACCATGTTAAGAAACTAATCAGCCTCTGTGAAATTTGTAATTTATTGTGTGGTTGTTGTGTTTTCAGCTGATTGATCTTAGCATGAACATTTCCGACGATCCCAAGGAGCCTTATTTCTTCTCGGTTCTGCCTTGGATTATCCTGTATCGTATTATCAAACATGAGGAGGCTGCTTTTAACTGTATGCTTCGACAGCATATGTCTGTAGGGGATGATGAAGGTTTGTTGGCTTCTTGTTTGTATGCCTTCAGTTATCCCTTGGTGTTTACGCCATCACAGTGACCCTTTCAAGTCTCACTTTCAGATGGCTCAGACACGCCCATGCTGCCCTCCTCCCTGATGCTTCTGAACACAGCCCATGAGTATCTTGGCCGTCGCTCTTTGTGCTGCAACTCAGACGGCGCGCTCCTCAAGTTCTATGTAAGTTTGTTTGCCGACTTTGCTCTGCAAATGCTGTATTCTGTAAATGCACTGCTTGCCTTCAATTTGAAAATGATGATATTCATTGTATCTGCTGTGCATTATTGCCCTTAAATATGAACATAAAGCAGCTGTAGACCTGACATATGCTTCTCTATTAAAGTGACTAAATTAGTTTGTTTGGACCATTTGAGCAGTTTGACAGAGCTTCATTCTTCTGTTTGGTACAGGTTCAAGTTTTGAAAAAAGAGGTTGCCGCCTCTTCCAGCAATGACTCTCATCCCTACAAAGAGGAGTTGGAGATGGCCCTGGAACAGTGCCTTTTCTGCCTGTACGCCTACCCCAGTAAGAAGAGCAAGGCCCGCTACCTTGAGGACCACTCATCTCCACAGGTCTCTCACTCAGATGCTTCTAAAAGTCTCGCTGGTCGCGCCTAATATATGATTTAGTATATTATCGTTTGTTTTATGATCTGAAAGTGGCTGCTTTTTGGGAAAGACGATTTAGTTACATACTACAAATTGATTCTCAGAGTGAGCTAAGCTTATTATCTACTATATTATGTAATCTAAAACAAAAAGTCAATGTGGCTGAGCTGCTATTTAGATAATAGGCAAAGGGTGTTAAAGAGGCGGTGAAATAGTGAAGAGGTGGTGAAAATGGCTCAGGGCTTTGACTAATTGGTATGATTTCTCACATGTATTGGCATACCTACATAAATAGATGCCATTGACGCAAACATGTGTCCTCATTGACCCTCACAACACAGAGGAAGTCAGCTTTATCCATTAATGTTGTTTTGTCTGCTTGTAAGGTACGCACATCTGTTGTCATTGAAATAAATTGAGGTGGCGAAATGGGATTAATTGCGTAACAGCATGAATTCACTAAGTGAGAAATGTGAACACATTTTAGGGTAAAAGTAAAAATGTCTACATTTTCAAAATCTCAATTTTAGGCCTTAAATAGTCTTAAATTCGCTGAAGTATTGTGTTCTAGGTCTTCAATAATTTTAAACAGGTCCTGATTTTTCTACACCAATGTAGCACTACATATAATGCTCATTGAAATGTTTCTGCAGCACTTTTGAATTTTTTTTTATTTTTTAAATTTTTTACTTCTGTGGTGTTCTTTTTGTCGCTAGTCCAAATATAATTTGCTGTATTATGACTACAAATGAGACCACGTGCAACTTATATTGCAGCCATTCTAGACACCAGTCCTGCAATGCTAATGAGGAAATCGGGGAATTGTTTAAAACGATGTTTCCGGACTCTGACATCTGACTTGTTTTTTTTTTTTTTATGTTTTGATATACAGGTCTTCATTCACAATGGTCTTAAAAAGTCTTAAATTTGACTTTATGAAACCTGTGGAAACCCTGGCCCTGATTTAGATCAACCGCTGTTGTACGCTTCTGTCTCCTCCTTTTTATAAAGCCATTGTCTAATTTGCAAAGAAACCTCTAAATTACAAATGTTACAGCTAATCTGACATTTGTTGACCTTTTTGTAGGTGTCTTCTTAACATCTAAATCCTTGTATTAGAAATAAATCAAATATCAAAATAGCAATGAAACAACATATAATTAAAAAAACAAAACACCACATCATGAATCAGATAAACAAAAATCTAGACCGATCCTAAATGCCAGTCATTTCTCAGAATTTAACCACTAGAGTGACTCATTACACTGAAGCTTTGTGGACACAGCCCCCTGGTCTCTTGTATTTTTGTAATGCACGTGTCCAGCCACCAGGTGGGTGTGATTTTCATCAGCATCCGTGAATTTACTGTAGATGACATGGCATTCTGACTGTAATTATGCAATACGCCACAGTGCAGGAGGAGAGCCCCCAGTAGAACTCGATACCACTCATTTTCTTTTGCGCTGCGTGTGTGGTGCACTCCGATACAAAGGACTATGACACTAATGTTTCCTGTGAAATGAATCTTGTGTTTTGCAGGTTGAGCTGCTGTGGTGTGATGCCCTCTTCATGTTCCAGTATTTCAAACCAAAGTCACTGCCTGAGTTTGACAGCTATAAGACAAGCACAGTGTCTGCAGAATTGGCCAATTTGCTGAGGAGGTTTTCTGGCATCGCCCCCACAAGTGACACCCCCATCCTCACCATGGATGAATTGGCAGCCTACATTGAGGGCATGACAGAAAAGGTCAGTTGGTGGGCCCACACTGAATGTGAAGAACTCCAGTGACTCATACGTGCTAAATAGTTTCAAATCTTGCTCTCTTAAAGTTACTCTCCTAACTTATTTTGTCACTGAGAATCATGATCATTAAAATGTTGTTGAATTGTGATCTATTTCAGGCCCCATGCCTCCCTGAGGGTAGTGCTCCTGCACCTCCAATCATTGATGAGATGTACTATCTGCTGGCTGATTACCATTTCAAGAACAAGGAGCAGTCCAAAGCCATCAAGTTCTATATGCATGACATATGCGTGTGTCCCAACAGGTAGCTCATTTCTCTACACTCTAGTGTCATACACATTACAAAACATCTATTTGTGTTATGATTATTAGCAAGTGAACGTGTAGGTTGTGTCATCTGGTATTTTTACAATAGTGCATCAAGTTCCGTGACTTTACGAGAAACTTGCATCTTTCCTCAGGTTTGACTCCTGGGCAGGTATGGCTTTAGCTAGGGCCAGTCGTATTCAGGAAAAGCTCAACTCCAATGAGCTGAAAAGTGACATTCCGATATGGAAACACTCCCAGGCAGTGCTTAACTGCTTTAAGAGGGCCCTGGAAATAGACAGCTCCAACCTGTCTCTCTGGATCGAGTATGGTACCATTTCATATGCGCTGCATACGTTTGCCTCGCGGCAGCTCAAGCAGTGGCGCAGTGAGCTGCCCCCAGAGGTGGTTAAACAGGTGAGGCACATGTTAATAACAGTTATCTTGTTGCTCATCTGCATTCCCTGTTCAGTCCGCTTTTATGTGTCAGATTTTCCACATGTGAGCCAAACCGATGGCGCATCTTGTCACTTTTGAAGTGAATTTGTTGTTGAGTAAATTGATCTGTCGCCTTGAGCTAAATTGTGTGTGTGTGTGTGTGTGTGTGTGTGTGTGTGTGTGTGTGTGTGTGTGTGTGTGTGTGTGTGTGTGTGTGTGTGTGTGTGTGTGTGTGTGTGTGTGTGTGTGTGTGTGTGTGTGTGTGTGTGTGTGTGTGTGTGTGTGTGTGTGTGTGTGTGTGTGTGTGTAGATGGAAGAAAGGAGAGACTCTATGTTGGCGACAGCGTTCCTTTGTTTCCAGGGTGCTTCCCGTTGTGAGGGTGACAGTGATGAAGAAGAGTGGCTCATTCACTACATGCTCGGGAAGATAGCCGAGAAACGCAAACAGCCTCCAGCGGAATACCTGCAGCTTTACCAAAAGGTAAACGTCGTTAGGTTATAAACTCATGCTTTACCTGATAAGCAGCCAAGAAATTCAGTCAATCATTTTTTGTTTATTGTTTAAAGGTCCCATGGCATGAAAATGTCACTTTATGAGGTTTTTTAACATTAATATGAGTTCCCCCTGCCTGCCTATGGTCCCCCAGTGGCTAGAAATGGCGATAGGTGTAAACCGAGCCCTGGGTATCCTGCTCTGCCTTTGAGAAAATGAAAGCTCAGATGGGCCGATCTGGAATCTTCTCCTTATGAGGTCATAAGGAGCAAGGTTACCTCCCCTTTCTCTGCTTTGCCCGCCCAGAGAATTTGGCCCACCCATGAGAGAGAGACATCAGACAGCTTTCAAACGAGAAAAGTGGCAGTTGGTCAAGGCCACACCCCCACTCTCCACCTTGCCCCCCCCTCTTTCAGAAATGTCACATACTAAGGAAAGCTCATTGTGGGACTGGCTCTAGTGGCTGAAATTCTGCACCAAGGCTGAATTTTGGGAAAGAGACTTCAGATACAGTATTAGGGACCATAAAGGTCTATGTAAAAGCATCCAAAGAGCACCATGTCATGGGACCTTTTAATAATGATCTTTGTTGTTGAAGTGTTCATTTACTCTGGAGTCCGATAAAATGTGTCAGAAGTATGTTAGCTAAAACCTGCGTTATCGGATATCTCAAGTTATTACAACTTTTTTTTCAACATTTTATGTTTTCCACCCTCCTGATAAATGATCTTAGAATTGTGGTAAAATGACTGCTCTCTCACAGGGCAAATACAGAAACATAAGGTTCAAGCTTAAAAGGGGGTTTAGAGCACATCTTCTAAAAGCATAATACACACTGCAATGGGACCTGCATATTGTGCCTGTGATTTTCAAATTAATAAATTTCCTGTCCCAATTTAACAACACTATTATTATTTTTTTAATCATCAAATCTTTTCCCTAATGAAAAACAAATCTTACTTTTACTTCAGTACGTACTTCAGTTAAAGGACAACAATTAATAGAAGTCAGTGAGGTAAGTAGGGGAAATGAAATATAGTTGCCATGATGGTAAAAAAACCAACAACAGGGAAATAATAACTGTAGTGGAAAGTAATTGGAAATGAGACATTCTTGCTCTCCTCGGAGTTGTTGTATAATCCGCCTACAGAAACAAAGATTGCTGCCCTTCCACCCTCGCAAGATGTATTTTTCCGAGAGGGAACAACGTATGGAGTTAGTCATCTCTCTGTTGTTCTGATTAGATCAGTGGAGGCAGACAGACCTGTATGAAACGATGTCATTGAGGGCAGCAGAGGATTAGGGGGCCAGTGTGAAAACACTGAACCCTGATGTCAACACACATTGCTGAATCCTATTTGAACTCCTTCCCTCCATTTTACTTATTTAATTTGTATTGCCAGATGATTGTGTTTGGTTGGTGACTCTCTCCTCTTTACGTTTATAGGCAGCACACTATCTGCATGAAGAAGCTGCCAGGTATCCCCGGAAAATCCATTACCATAATCCTCCTGACCTGGCCATGGAGGCCCTGGAGGTAAACTACCTGTGGGCCAGCAGCTCAAATTATTTCTCATTGTGTTGTGTTATGTCAGATAACTGTCTCAAAGCATTCACGTTTCAAGAAATTGTGCACATACCTAGGGTTGGGTACCGTTTGGATTTTTACACTATTAACAAGTAACAACAAAATAAATGTTGAGTTGGTATGCCAACCAGCTTCAAACTTTAGCAGTTCTTTTGCAGAAAAATGACCATATTTGCCTTCTCTGGCAAGATACTACACCTCTCCTGACTTATGGCATGTCCTGCACAGGAGAAAACTCTCTCAGATGGTGTCCAAGAGGTCTGTACACACCCAGGTAGGAGTTTGAAAGGGCAAACAATTTGGGGAGGCTGTTCTGCCCCCCCCCCCACCACCAGGCTACAGGCTCTTGTCCTGAACGATAGACTAGCAGAGCAAGTGTAATATGTTTACTAGCGATCACGTGCAGTCAGTGAATGGTTAATATGCTTTTACCTCCGTTTTGGTGAGCCCAGAGGGAAAATATGGCATTTTAAATGTAGCCTACATTTACCCTAGCTAGCTAACGGTAGACTACAGAGAAAGTGTGATATTTTTACGTCCGTTTCGGGGGCGTATAAAAAGCCGTCTATCAGCAGGGATTGTAGAGTGCATGTCGCAGAATAGCGCGGACACGCGCTTCACACCCTGAGCGGGCACGTGCGCCACTCGGCAGAAAAGGGAGAAAGGGGGAAAAAAAAGAGTCTGCCGCTGTCCGGAGCGACCGAGGGAAAATTTTTCAGTCGGAACCGAAATTTGCGTTCTAATCTGGTGCGAATACTACAGTTTGCGTAGGAACCGGTTCCATAGTGGAACCGGGTTTCAGTACCCAACCCTACACATACCTGTGTGGACCAATAAACATCTTTTTCCATCTTCTTTCTTCTAGTTGCATTTCCGTCTCAGTGCCACCACCCTAAAACTATTAGAGGGCGACGTGCCTGATCTGGAACACGAGGTCTTGTTCAAATTGCTGGTTGAGGCCGCTATTGGGCCGTTTGCCAGGGGGGAAGAGAAGAGTATGCCAAGCATGCCTAGGTCCCTTGAAAAGTAAGATACAGAAATAATAACCCAGCAGGAAATACGGAAAAAAAAGCATTCAATGTCATGGCTAAATTTCATTCTCAATGTTGTTCTTGATTCATCGCAGAGAGAAACCCACCTCCATGATGGATGGAGACTTTAATTACTCGTCAGTTTGCATAGGGAACGTCCTCAGCTCCTCCCATCCATCAGCTGCCACCCCAGGTCTGACATCCCCTCCTTACGTGGCCACGCCATTTGACCATGATTACGCCAAACGCAAAACACTCCGACGGCAGCAGTGGCAGCAACAGCGGCATGAGGAGCAGCAGGCTGATGGTACAGTCCCAGTCCTAGACAATGTCTCTGGGGTTGGGCTCTTTTGCCCTTTCTGCACTGGGACAGGAAGTCCACTGGGGAGTGCTCAGATTGCTAATCACCATGCTTATTGGCTTTGGTTTCAGTTACAATGATTCCCATGCACTGGGTGATTTGGATGTGGTGAAATGGGCAATATGGCTACTGATTATTTGACTAATTTGCTATGCCTGACAAAGCAGCAGCGTTGAAACAAATATAGTGTGTGTGTGTGTGTGTGTGTGTGTGTGTGTGTGTGTGTGTGTGTGTGTGTGTGTGTGTGTGTGTGTGTGTGTGTGTGTGTGTGTGTGTGTGTGTGTGTGTGTGTGAATAATCATTTCTTTTCACTGATTTATTGTTGGTCCTATTATTACCTTACCAATCATCTTGCCTCTCCTAATGTGTAACAATTGTTGCTTTGTTGTAACTCCCTTTTTTCCTAAGCCTAAAACTTGCTTCACTGTGTGTTGGTCAAACAGAGTGGTTTGCATTGTCCCAGGTGCTGATCCAGAATGCTTTGCTGATAATAATAACCACGTCTTGGTAACAACTGATTACATAATCTTTATTTATATAATCCGATAATTTATTGGGATTAAGATCTCTTTTGCAAGTGACCCTTGAGTACAGCAGAATAAATAACAGACACACCAACAAGCCAGCCACACATAAGCACACATCATACACACATTTATAGAAATGGCATCAGCAACATCTCTAAAAAGGTTCAGAATGTTTAAGTTTAAATTCATGCATTCCTGGCCATTCTTTCCATATGACAAACAGTGACATCTGTTCACCCACCCCATGTGTCATGTTTAGCTTGAATGTGCAAATAACGCAGCCATATTGCCCATGTTGCCAGTTTTGTCACCCTTTCCAGATTCCTTCCTACCTACCTACCTGCCTGCTACCTCTTTGCCTGCTTGCTTTTACCACCTGCTTTGCCATTTATATGCATGTAGTTCTAATGGGGTGAATGTCTTCACGACTGGACAGAAAGTCAGTCCTTTATCACACTTCACTAAATTGTCTGGTGTGTCATGTGGTCACATTTTATTTGACTTTGGTGTGGGCTTCATTTGAGAGACAGTCAAACTCTCCTTAGATATTTCAAAATCTCGTGAATCATGCGTTTGCTACTTTCCACTAATTGGATATCATTTCCAATTATGTCCAATTAATGTGAAAATGTCAAGTCATGAAGAATGTGACTGGCCTATTGTTGGCAATCAACTCTGAGACTAAAGTCAGAAAATACCCCACCATGCACATATTTGCTTGAAGGTGTCCAATTTTTTTCTGGCTTGCGTCCTGCTTTAAGAGTGTAGGGCCCAATTCAGACAAGCTTTTATCTAATAATTATCTGGGAAAATGCTCCTTTTGTGATGCCCTGTTCATATTCTACACCTTAGAATTATTCTTTCTGGATAATTTTTTTTGCCATTTGCTGCTCTATTGACAGTAAAATAGGAGATCAGTCATTGGGCAAAATAACAGTACTTGGGGGAGTTATTGTCTTAAATGCTTTGCTGAAGAGGCAGCTCTGCATTTTATCCATTGATCATATCACAGGCCTGATATTTTAAGTTTAGAAAGGGAAATATTGATCTTCAGAAATACTGAGATTCAAAAGATATTTGTGTCTGAATCTGGTTCTACATGTTCAAGGGGAGTGGCATTTAATCTGTATTCAGTCTAAAGAGTAAATGATTGATTTCTGAGGGAAAATGGCAGATTTCTTTTAAATATAAATTCAGCTTTTCTTGATTATATTTTAAAACCAGCTCCCCATATCTTCAACAGCCTCACCAGAGTTTGACCATGCTTACTGCCTGCCCAGGTCTCCAATGTGGCTGGCTTCCCTGAATGGTACTGCTCTTCAAACCCACCAAACTCTTTAAGAGACTATGTTTTTAATCCAAAATGAAGTGCATTCTTTCGGGGGAAGTACCGAATACACAGTTTACACAAAACTTACAGTACCATAGTAACTTTGCTCCTAACTCGTGACTGTGAATCTTTTGAAAGGTCCCCTGTGTGCATTATTCACTTAAATAGCAAAAGCGTATTGCTCTTCTGATTCTGTTAATTACAGTTCCCTGCCAAGGACTTATTTTGCTGAGGCTGCACAACATGGCAATTAAGAGGAATGCTGGCATTATTGTTCTGGACCACACAAAAAAACATCTCTCCTTTATAACAATGTGTCATTAGGGATGCACTAATAAGGATTTGTGCCCCCCCCCCCCAAAAAAAATTATAACAGGGAATGTTTGGCTTTTAAAAACAAGTTGCCAACCTACACAGCATGCTGTTAAAGTATGCCACTACACGTTTTAGATAATTGGTTGTAATTCATACAATACAGTCATCTTAATTATAACCAGAAGTATGTAAACCCCACTTTTCAGACAGAAACAAAACCTATTTTTATGTGTATTCATCCATGAGGTGCCCTACGGCTAAAGTAATTTGTCTTCATCTGGGTCCGTGCAACTGGCGGCATGACCCATGATGTTTTTTGTTTTGGCAGAGCGCAGTCAGGACAGTGAGGTGGTGATGCTCTCTGACTCCAACTCCACCCAGGATGCCTTCACAGATCCCACCAGCTCACAAGACAGCAGCCACAAACCTGCTTCCGGGAAAGCCAGTTCGTCGTCGTCAGAAAGTACAACCCCCGTGAAGGACGGACAGTTCGCATCTGAGGACACAGGTACACTCGGACTGAAATGACTGATGTTTTCTGGCTACATTTCATTGTTTTAGCTGAATGTAATTAAATTATATAACAATACATACAAACGTATAAAACGTGAATGTGCACAAAAACCTGTTTTCAGGCTCCACATTAAGCAAAACAATTCAAGTCCCAAACTCTTTGATTTCCAATCTATTCTACTCAAGTGTCACATGCAGAACATTCCGGCATCCAGGCGGAAGAAAAGGTTATCCAGGAAGTAGTAGAAGCTGTGGTGGTGACCCTCCCTGAGGCTTCAGCCCCCAAGCTCTCGGGGGACCCTTGTCCTCATCCTCTGCCTGTCTCAGCCACCCCTCCAAAGGCAGCCCACTCTCAACAGGCTGCTCCTCAAACCCCCGCCAGTGAGGGAAAGAGGAAGCCAGAGCCCCCCGCTGAGGTGATCGAGGTGCCCAAGGCCCTGCCCACCGAGCGTGGTGACCAGAGACGAATGCTGGTAGAAATGTGCGTCCGTGCTCTCTTCCTCTGCCTCAGCCGCTTCCCTCAGCACTACAAGAGTCTCTACCGATTGGCCTTCTTCTACACCAACAGCAAGACCCACCAGGTCAGTCCACCCCTGTCAATTGATGTCACTAGTCCATTCTCATCGCATTTCCAAGGCCAAGTCATCCATTAAACCAAAGCCGTACACCTATAATCCGTATACCTCATTAATGGTGACATTTACAGAAGATGAGGTTTGCTAAGAATTCCCACAATTTGCTCAAAAGTCACAGACCTTTTGCATTAATTATTTCGTTGCCAAATATATCCGAGCTGTGATGGCTATTTGCTTTTGGTTTTTCTTGTGGGTCTGTGAGCTCTGCAGAAATACACGAGAAGCTGAAACAGCCTGTGTTAGCTTTAAGGCTCTGTGGGCAGAGGTGTACGTGGGCGGTAGCTCAGTGCTCTCTCAGCCAGTTTGGCACAGTGAGGTTGCGTTAAACTTTTCATTGGTGGCATCCTTCGTTCGGCACTCCATTTGTCGGACCTTTTTTTAATTCAGCCTTCAATAAGCGTAAATGGGGACTGGAAAGGTCCAAGCTCTTAAATATTTTATGTTTTGTAATATGCTCATTTGACCTCAGAGTACTATATCTGCAGCATTATGGGTTTTATGACTCCCAGTGGTAGTATCTCCCTAAAAGACAGCTTACTTTTTAAATTTATATTATTAATAACTACTAAAATTAATAAGTTCAATAAGGATAATTTCCTTGAGGCTCCATTAAATGTAGAATAACTTTTGAAAGAGTCTTCCACAGGTGGTAATGTTTCCCTCAGTTGTTGCCACCAGTGGAGTTATCAGCAGAAGTGGATGAAAGCAAATGCACCCTGCCAGTGACTTGATGACACAGTCAGCTGATATGATGTTGCACCTTTTGTTCCCACTCACATTGACAGGCCAGCTTTATCCTCATTCCAAAGATGGAAGGAGAGGGAGCCTGTCATTTTGTGATATAGCCTGCTGGAATTTATAAAGGATAACATGAAGTGGCGTTAGCTTGCCATCTTTTCAAACAGGGCAAGGCACCGGTGTTGACACTGATTTGTGACTCATCTGGCTGTGAAAAGAGGTCTGCATTTTTTCTGATTGCAAATGAGCATAATTTTCTCCTTTTTTCTGAATGTATTGAATATATTAATTACAGTATACATCTGTTCATCAATTCTGTCAATCTACTCTGATGGAGGAGGGCTATCCCCTTGGGTTTCTCAATTGGAAATCTGTTGTGGGTGTATATAAAAGTGTACGTTCAAGTTTTTTTTTTTTTCTTCAGTTTATTTTTTTATTTCCCGCCACAGAACCTACAGTGGGCCCGAGATGTGTTGCTAGGAAGCAGTGTCCCATGGCAACAGCTGAAGCACATGCCAGCACAAGGACTTTTCTGTGAAAGAAACAAGACAAACCTGTTCAATGTAAGTCATTTCACCAAGCCTGCATGTTTTTTCATGGATTTATTAATCCATAATAGCAACACCAAAAGTAGTTAAGATCTCGTTGTCCTCACGTTTGTGACTAATGAGCTGTGTGCTGTGAACGAATGATTGGCGTACCACAGCTAGGTTTACCCTTTTCACACATATTATTCACATAATTCAATTGGATGCACAAAAATCAGCCCTAAATATGGAATAACTAGAAACATGCGCTGCTATAAATGGAGTCACACAGTGGGAAATTGAGTGTTCTGCCCCTAAGAATTACAAGGCCTCTGCTGGGTTCCAGTGGAAGAGATTACCGTCAGAATCTATCATCTGTTCTGCATGTCAGTTTCACTTGAAGCAGATATTATATCTTTTCAATGTGTGCAAACGTGGCGTTCTTTTTGATTTGTTTCCTGTGTGATCTGTTGATGCCTAAAAGCTCACTTTTGTTACAGAGCAGATATTACAAGCAGAATGTCACATCATTTCAACATAACATATAAGTCACTTGGCATGTTTTGGTGTCGCACATTATTTAGGACTTAGTTGATTGTGTAGGCTGTAGAGTCAAATGATGACTCCAAACAGCTTCTGGTAACAGACTGTAGAAGTGATGTGGGCCAGGTCTGAGCTGGAGGAGAGCTCTGCAGTGCTCTGGCTCCCACTGGGTTCTCACAGAGCCCCTTCTGGAGGTAAACCTGCCACTGTGGCATACCAACTGTTGGAGCTTTACTGTTCCCTCCAAACGAATCTCTCTCTCTCTCTCTCTCTCTCTCTCTCTCTCTCTCTCTCTCTCTCTCTCTCTCTCTCTCTCTCTCTCTCTCTCTCTCTCTCTCTCTCTCTCTCTCTCTCAGGACAATACAAATCTTTCTAAATATTAATCAAACATGCCTGTTTTTTTATTGAATCTGAGTTCTGGGCAGTTATTAAATTAACAAAAAGTTGCGGAAACATCATTTTCACGAGAGCGACAGCGGATGAGGTTTTTTTTTTTTTCCATTGTAAATGAATAGCAAGGCATTGTTCAGCACACACGTTTTGCCAGGTAGAAGTTGATATTAAACCAGACCCTTTAGGCATGTCAATCTCAGCTAACCGCTGCGTTTCAGCCTGACGAATCACTCAGCGCCAGTGTTTGATAGATATATTATGTGTTTGAGTAATGACCAGCATGAGAGCTGCCACAAATAGACAAAGAGTGTTGATCACATATCCCACATATGGCATCTTTTTTAATGTCAAGGAGACTTGACTCTCAGCTGAGTAGGCACCTCAATAAGCCCGTTGGTGAATACTGAGTTCCCTAATGTAGGCCATGATGCCCTACTTTTCCTTCTTGCTTTGGCTGGGCTACACCAACTGGGGCCTGCAAAATGTAACCCACATATTGCTGTTTAGAAAATGATCCAGATGAGGTTGTGTTGCATTAATTATTGGTGTGGTTGTCAGCTGTTTGCTCTCTAGGAGGGCCCGCTCACTTTTAATCCAATGATAAACTAATAATGTAGTTGTTATTGAATTAAGTCACTGAGTCTCACGGACAAATAATTCATATTGTAATATGAATTCATGTTGCACCCTATTGTGATACATTGATACATTTGTATTGTATCACATTTGTGATACAAGGACATTTGGACTCTTTGTATGCTTTGCCACTTAATGGCTGTTTGACAATTTAAATGATAGCATGTATGTTTATGAACCAGTTTGCATGTTAAGAATCATAACCTAATGATATAGGTTATAATGCTGACGTAGTGCCAGGCCCTCTGGCTGCTTAGGACTACTGTCAAATGATCGTGAGGAGTCCCTGTGTGTTCACTCTGGCAGGGTGTTTCCTCCTCCCTCCTCCCCTCCGGCAAGACACTACACACACACACACACACACACACACACACACACACACACACACACACACTTGCTTACATATTTTTCCACCCACTCACACGTTCACTCTCTACCAAGCTCCAGAGAAAATGGATGTCCTTTTGGCTGCATTTCAGAAAATAGATCCATCCTGGTCTTGTAAATTTTCGGAAAACATGCGATACTATAAAGAGCATTCATGAATGTCAACTTTTTAAAGGTCTTGTTATACTAGCGTAGGATAGTCTTCTGGGGATTGCTTGCTACGTTTTTGATGTATGACTCAAACATTTGTGTGTTCAGCTGTGCAATGTGCTGTAGGTGGAGCTCCGCTCAGGAGAACCTTGTTATTCTTTTTTTAGGGGAGGAGTATTGGCCCAATGAATACATTTTGTAGAAGTTGATATTTTGATTTGCATGTTGGAGGGTTAAATCTGGCTGTCGGTGTGTTTCCCATTGCCTTCTCCTGCTCTGTGTTTACTTGAGCTTGACTTTTTTTTCAGCAGCTTTTTCCCTCACTCACAACAGGAAGCAGGAAAAACAAGGTGTGTTTGCTTAGTATGTTTATGGTGGCCAGCTGGAGAAACACGACCAGAGTTGAAAGACAGGAAAGGAAGAAGGTAAGGGCTGTTGGCTGAGGAAATACTGTGTGTACACAACACAATCTTATCTGTTCAGACAGCACTGTTCTTGAGTGTTTCTGTGGTTAATGGGGGCTTTACTCATACAAACCTGTTACCCGTTTTTTTGGTTCTTTTCACTTTTGATGTGCCATCCTCTTGATGCCTCCCACTGCACTGATGTGGTAGCACGGAGTTCATTTTTCAGCCAGTTTATGTTATCTTGTTCTTTTCCTGTTGCTCCGTCTTCAGGGTGATCACGCTCTACCCCTCCCCCTGGCTCTTATTCGCTCTACTCATCTCCTCTCTCTGTTGCACTCTTTCTGTTTCCTCATTACTCTCTCTCTCTAACTCCTCTGTTTGTGTGGGTGTGTAGTGGGCGGGAGTTTCTCGGCTTGCTTCCGATTGGCTGGCAAAGGCCTACGAGGATTGGCTGTACGCTGTGTGTAGTGCGAGAGAAAGGAAGGGAAGGGGGGGGAGAGAGAACTCCAGCAGGCTGGGGTCAGGGGAGGGCGGAGATAGAGTGCGTGGGTGTTGTTGTTGTTTTGAGATGGCAGGGTTTGAAAGCAGGAGAGGAATGAGTCTGCCTGTCTGTCAGTGACATACTGAGCTTATGGGCCCTGACTCCAGCGTTGTTTCTCCTCCTGCCAAGGCAGCTGCCATTCTCCTCTTCTTCTGTTCCTGCTCTGCCGTGTGCAGCTGTGCGTCCCTCTCCTTCTCTCCAGCAGCTCTCGCTGCCCTAGCACCCAAATGCAGCCCACCCCTTGCTCTCTGAGCGGGAGCCTCTTTCAGGGTGGAGGCGCTGCCAGGGCTGCTGGGGCTGCCACCGCCAGCAGGAAACTGTCCAAAAGAATACTAACACAGGCGCTGTGGAGTAGCTTTCTTTGGTGATGGTGAGTCGCTTTCTATCTTTCTCTCTGACTTCTACAAAATCCAGCGCAAGTTTGTGTTTCATTTTTGTGTGAACCGAGTTGCCGTTTCATTTTCTGAGAGTTTGTGGTATACTTAGTGTGGTCTTTTTAAATCCGTGGTACTCTTGTCGAATGGTACAGAACTGCAGAAGGAAATGCCTTTTAAGTAAGTCCTCCTGAAGGTCCTAATTGTTCAGATGGCTGCATGTAAGATTAAACAATGAGGAGAAGAATGGAGTATGATGTAAAATCACACCACCCACCCGCCAAGTGCTGGTAGCCTTAGCAGGTAACCAGCCATCTTCGATTCTTAAAATATCTTCAATCTAAAGTTGTAGTTTAGGTTTGAAATAGTGATATTGTTGTTACAGTAAGCTGCACTAGTTGCTACAAGAGACATTAACACTGAGATTGTGCAACTTCCCTGCACCTAGTAAGTTTTACCATGGGTCATATTTTGGTCATGTACCTTTCCTGTCACTGATGGCATGTCAAGACATGAGTAGATAAAGTTGATAAGACAACAGGTTGAGGATTTTCCTCCAGATGTTGTTCAGCAGGCAGCCAGCATTCTGTTTTGGCTCAGGCTTTTACACAAGGAAGTAGAGGGACTATCAGTACCTTGTCCCTGTTGGTCATCCTTTTTTTTTTTTTTTACCTTCATGCTGCATAAGTATTGCTTTGTGTTGCTGTTTTCAATACATAAATAAGTGACAAAGTAGGATTACTTAATGTGATGTTTCTAATAGTTCATCCTCAACCAAACAGATAAACCATTTTGGAACCAAAAATGATCTGAAGAAAGATCAGATTCCATTTGTACAAAAGGATTCTCTGGTCATGTAATTATCCCTTGTCCATGTTTGTTATGCATCTTAATCGGTCAGATGTTTGTGTGATGTATTGGCTACATCTGCCAAAGCTGTAGCTGCTCTAGATATCAAGATATCAAGCATTGGTCATATTTTCTCTCACAAAAACAAGAGGGGGGGATACTTAAAATCATTGCAGTTAAAATCATTGCAGTTAAAGTCTTACAAATGTGCTTTAGCTGTTGTGCTACAGCATAATCTGTGTAAAGCCATGGCTCTGCTTTCCCTAAACAGGTTTGCCGTGGTTGGATGGTTCTTTAACTACTCTCCTCTATTAGAGTTGTTTTTTTATATATATATATTTTTATATATATATATATATATATATATATATATATATATATATATATATATATATATATATATATATAAACAAAAAAAACAGAACAGATGCCTGTGTGTAGTTAAAAAAAAAAAAAAAAAAAAAAAAAAAAAAAAGATTTAGTTGCCTTCGTGAACTGAAAATGAGAAAATGCATCCTTGATTTAGGATTCATGAAAGAGTCTTGTGTGTAAACACAGGAGACTTGAGTTTCTCAGCTTTATATGGCCAGACACTTTATATGGCCAGACACTTTGTCCCTGAGCAGGCTATAAGTCCGTCCTCAGGAATGTGATTTGTTTTGATAGGTTTATTTTGCCTCTCTTTCCGGCTTTGTTCCTCTCCGGTGGCTTTGAAAATGTCATCTGACAGTCTGGAGCTGTCTGTGAGAAAGAGCACCACTCTCCCCAGTGCCTTTAGCAGCCGATAGAGCCATCATTTGTTTTGTTCCAATCTGATATGGTCATCTTTGTTTTGTCTCACACACATTTTCTGAGGCCAGAAGCTGTACTCTGCGCCATGTGCTGTATGACTGTACACAGCCTAGGCCACCATCTGCACTCGCATCAGTAGCTTCAGAGAGCAGAACCTCGCACGCTCCACCTGCTGAGAGGACATGTGCTCACAGAAAAAGGTGGACTCGTCCATCCAAAAAAGCACCTCATCACGCTTTCTGTGAAGGAGGACTGTTTGTTGGCAGCCAGGCTGCTGGTCTGTTGCATTGCATGGACAGAGCTGAGCACTAATGAGGCTGCCTATCATGTGCGCCCAGAGAAAAAGTCACCTCTCCTGCAGCTTTCCAATCCCCTCATTAGAGCTTTCTTGATTGAATGCCATGTTTTTACCTCTCATTACTTACTCTTCTTTCTCCTCTACTTTCCTGGCACTTTTTTTTAATGTGTCCCTGTTGATTGTTTCCGTGTGTCATACACTCCGTAGGCCTTTAGAAACCTGGAGTAGCAGCATAGAGCGTTCATAAATGCAGAATTTCACAAATTAACCTGTTGGCCTGTTGTCCATTCAAATGGGAAAGTAGTTGCATGAAGGCAACTCCTCCTAGATACTTTGAATATGTGTAACTGAACCATATTTTGACATCAAGTTCCTGCTCAACTAAAAGCCGAGGCCACACCAACTGCCACATTTAACTAGCAGTTTGTCGAGAACATAATAGTTTTGTTTATTGATCGTAGCACAGTCAAACTTAATTCAGATTCTGCTTTTCTTTTCTTTTTTTTTTCTCCTCCCTTCTTCAGGGCATCTGGCGTATTCCAGTAGATGAGATTGATCGCCCCGGAAGTTTTGCATCTCATATGAACCGATCCATTGTCCTCTTACTGGAGGTGCTGTCTCAGCTTAAGGATCACGATACTCTGTTGAAAGTCTCTTTCATGTTGCAGAGAACCCCTGACCAGGGAAAGTAAGGACCCACGTTGAATGTCATGCAGGTTTCTGTTTTATTCTGTTATGTATTTGTTCGATGACATCTCTCCTCTTGCTCCTTTTCTCTTCCATGAAGGAAGTATTTACGGGATGTTGATCGCCAGGTTTTGGCCAAGAGAGCATTTTTCCTAACTGTAAAAGTCCTGGAGGACAATCTGAACAGTCTCACTGGGGTAAGAAAGCACAAATCCCTACACACACACACGCACACACACACTCACTAAGAGCTGGGAGCCGCTCAGCATTTTAGACATCTGGCATGCCCCCACTTCAGGTTTTGACAGGTTTTGTTCTCTTTCAGGTGTCTGAGCAGCTTCACAAAGCGCCTGGGCCCTCCATGGGGGAGATGACCACAACGGACACATCCAACAGGCCCAGTTCAGAGGACAGCAAACATGCACTGCCTAAGAAGCCTGGACTCGCAGAGGGAGCCTGTGTCACAGACTCCGGGCCCAGGGAAGCCTCTCAGGCACAAGTCGTCACACCACCACCATCCATGGATAAAGGGAGTAAAGTTCAGGAGATCTATCCTGGCAAGGTGGAGACTGCTGGCAGTGAGGGGCACAAAGCAGGGTTGGAGGAACCCATGGAGCTGGACACTAGCCGCTGGATGAGGCCCTCTATTACCACAGATTCTCAGGGCAACCAGGCGGAGGCTGAGACCTCCCTGAGTGCAGCGGAGCCCCAGCAGAAAGTGACTGACAGCAGCCGGACACCAGAGCTGTCCCTAGAGGAGCTAAGTATCAGCTCCAGGCAGCAGCAGCTCCAAGCCTTGGCACCAAAGGTCACCGTGGCAGCCAGTGGGACTGATCAGGGCTTACCACGTAGGCCAAACAGGAAAAGGAAGCTTCTTGAAGATGTGGAGTCTGGTAAAACGTTACTGCTTGATGCCTATAGGGTGTGGCAGCAAGGCCAGAAAGTCATGACGTATGACCTGGCACGCATTGAGAAGATCATGTCAGAGACTTATATGCTCATAAAACAGGTAAAGATGTACACGGATATCTTTGTTTTGTTGTGCATGCGCAGGTGGCATTATCAGGGTTTTCCCTTGGTTTTTAGAGCACTGGATGATTATTTAATTATGTCATCGCACAATTTATTTGCATAAAGCTTGGTGGTTGTCGGTTGCAGCGAGCGAGAGGTCACTAAAGCAAAACTTGGAGGAGCAGGTTGTCCACCTTAAAGGTCCAATGTGTAGGAATTTCTCCCATCTAGCGTTGAGATCATATATCGCAATCAACTCTCTCGCACCACGCAGTTCAAAGTACGTATTACAGCTACGGTAGCCTTCACGCTTTTTTCTGATGACGCCGGTCTCTTGCTCTTTTCAATATCCAGTATGTCGTATATGTCCCTTACCGGCTAACGTATTTCAAGATGCGTCTACCCCAGTTCATGCGAATGCAGATGTAAAATTACAAGCCAAAAGGAATACTTGGAATTGATGGTGGTGGTAAATTTTCATGAAAAAGGACAAGTTTGTGAACGCGCAACACAGATTTTGATAATGAACAACTAAGCACGTTACACACTGGACCTTTTTAAAGATCAGCCCACGTTCAGTTAGTGAGCCTGTGCTGAAGTTGTCGCCAGTTCCGTGCCGGCAAACCCCTTTCACTTAAACCAGCAGGTAGCAAGCAAGACACGGGATCTTGGCTTGGGTCTTGAGGAGTTGTAGCATTTCTTTTTTTCACCAACAAATAAACTGTACACACACTGCAGTGCTGCGTTCACACGCTATAATGTTATTGCTAACTTCATACTCATCAGCAATCGCGCCTCTCTCTCTCTGTTTCCCTCTCTCTCCACCGCACGCTGCCGCTGTGTGTGCAACATGCATGGTGTGCGGTAGTGTGGCTGTGACACGGTTTGTGCCACTGTGTATTTGAACCCTCTTGCGTCACGTGTGCAGAAGCACATTGGAAACGATGGGTTCCAGAGCGCCGCAGTGCCGTTGCCGCCTTTTGCGAAGTCATGCATGCTTGAAATGAGCCCTCTACAATAAATTTTGCTTGTGGAACCCCCCTTCTAACTGAATTAGTAACACAACAGCCACTGTAGAAGAGGGACTTTCCCTCTTTCAAACACTGCCATGAAATGGCTCATAGTGTGGTTTTGTTTTTACTTTCAGTAACCCAAAGTCAACCTCAGTTTCTTCTGCTGTTACTCCTAAAACAGGCTGCTGACTCCAAAAGTAGCCCCAGTGGGGATTTTTAAGATGAATTGGGATTTATTTATTTTTTACATCATGATGTCACAAGTAGGTGGGCAGCTGCTGTGGATCAGTCATTGTTGATTTATTTATTATTTCCAATCAAACTTGTCAAAAAGTAAACATGTGTAGTGGCATTGTGCTATCCCAGAGACAAAATCTCTCTGTGAAATGATTGCTAAATTTTAGGACTATTAGGCAAAATGTATTATTGTTATATCTTTATAGTAACTTCTGACTGGCCGTATACAACGTGAAATTCATAAATCGTTATGTTATGTAGAAGCGAGAAGTTTCCTCATATATCTCGAAGAAAAAATGTTCCTCAGTTGTTGAAAATGAGTCCAACTTCACACAGTGCTTTCTGTGGCATTGATGATGTAGTTGCAGAACAACAGCCCACATCAGCTTATGTAGCCATATTGAGCTGAAGATCGATGCTGGCCGTACAGAAGTTGCCATGTCATTTGCTGTGTGATGCGGGAGAGCTGTAGCTGGAGTACAGCACAGTAGGCGAGGGACAGCTGAAGAGGGGAAAGAAGAAATCTGATGAGAAGGGCCAGCTTCAGTAGCTTTTTTTTTTTTTGTGTGTGCTTGGGTTACAGCTAGGATGTTTTTCCATTGCTCTTTAACAGACAGCAAAGAGAATAATTTCTCAGACACAGCCAGAGAGTAGCTATAACCAGGCATGACATGTTTCCTGTCATCAAATTGTTGTGCAATTAATATGCCTGCCCTGGACATTTTCCAGAAGCATCTTCTGTTTGTGCACCTACTTGCACAAACTGCAGACGCTTTGTGGTTTTGTGGTCGGCTGCATTGCACAGCTGCATGCGGTTATAGTTTAGATCTATATCTTGCATCTTTTTTTTTTTAATCCTTATTTCTGTTTTTGTTAATAGTTCTCCATATTCCGGTCAGATATTTTTCTTTCTTTCAGCTCGCTCTTAAGGTGGTAAATTTGAAAAGAGTTCCTAAATCGTGTGTTCTAGACACAAAACCGTACGTCCTGGGGCGACCTCTAGCTCACCCAGTAGCGTGAGCCCCATAAACTATATGTGGTTTGGCAAGGAAGGTTTGCAGTGAGTTAGACATGAATTGAATGCAGAGGGCTGTCCTTTGTGATGCACTGAACATTGACTCAGTCCATTTACTTATTGGCATCATTTAAAAAACTAGAATGAGGCTACTGTAAAATTCCTCCCTTTGGGGGGAGTCCCCGAACGGCTGCATCCAACAGGCTGCTGGAGGGAACATAATAGCTGTGTGAACAAGATTACTGCTGCGTGTACCATGTTGGGCAGTAGCTAAGCTCGCTAACTTCCACACATCAACTCGCTGTACAGGACCTTCATTAAGGCTGAGCAATTTTATCAATTCTGCGATATAAATCGATATTTTATTCCCCAAGAAAGTATCGATTTTTATGCCGCGAGTATCGATACATAAGTCCCATTCAATTCCCCCGTGTTTACCCCCGTGCGCATTGCAGGAAGAGCGATTTGGTCAGCCAGCCGCTAGTGTCGCTGTAGAGCAGCCAACGTCAACTGGCGGCCCGCCGCCAAAGCTTTTAGTCTGGCCCCCAGAATAATCATGAATTCACAAAATGTAAAGAGGAAAAACTGTGTTCTGTTATTTATCATTTCAAGCATTTAGAGCAAAAACCCAGCCCCCTGTAGTTACATCTCTATTCACATGCCGGGATTCTGTACAGCGATGACCGAGCTCCACGCACATGGCTGAGCCGAGATGTGTGTGCGTTAAAACACACACACAGCTGAGCCGAGATGCGTGTGCGCGTTAAAGGTTAAAACACGCAGCACCTGACTGGGAACGATACAGAGTTACCAACGGCCGCTGGGGCAGATGAACTCACGCTGGTCTCTTTCCTGTAAATAGGCTACAATTAAACCTTCGTGAGTAGAAAGTCAATACTTATCAATGCACTCACCTGTGTAGACTGGCATAAACATGTAGAAAGCCATATTTCAATCTGCTCTCTCTGCTCAGTCCACCGCGCTGTTTTACGCAAACGCAGCTCTACTCTGCAAATAGCGAATTTTTACTAACAAGCTAAAACAAAAGCTGTCGGTTTGTAGTCTAACTGTTTATCTTAGGTTGCCGACATTTTGACAAATTCTTGTAAACCTCACTGCTGGCTGAACAAACCAAACCCTCCGCTAGAGCGCACAATCTGGAGCTACTTAATATGCACATGAATGACGCGATCGTTATGTTCGAGTGATGATTCTGGTTGTATTATTTTGCAACATCATCGTTTCATTGCAAATGAGGCATACATGACGAGTGCATAGCCTGCTTATCAGTCATTAATCATTAAAGCTGGGCTTTTGGCTTTTCCACGTCAACTTTTCGCTTCAGCCTCTTTGACCGTGACGTGTTTACCTGACAACAGCCTTTCTTTCTGCAAGCATTTTCCACCAATCAGGATGCTGCATACTACAATAATTTTTCCATAGACTTCCACAGACTTTAACCATCACTCCTCAGTGAACTGCCTCCTAGTCTGAGATCTTTTTCTAGTTAAAGAGCTAGTTATCATTAGGGAGTTTCCATGTTTTTTCAAATCGTATCGTATCGTTGGCTGAATATCGTGATATATATTGTATCGTGAGCTGTGTATCGTATCGTGAGATTAGTGTATCGCTACAGCCCTAACCTTCATGTGAGCCCTTTTTTTGCTGGTGCTATGATCAGAGGCAGGAGACATCCTACTTGCTTTGATACAGAATCAGAAGAATATGTTGTCGGTTTGGCTTTTAGTGTGGAGAAATGGTGAGTAATTAACATGGCGTGTACAGAGGTCACCTCAGAAATGTATGATGAATTTGCAGTATACACACTCACTGCGGCAGTGTTGCATCAGGAGGTTTTACTAAAGATAAAAAAAAAATGTGTGAAAAGATTTGACACTGTGGATTATAACCACGAGCATATGAAGTATGTGTTGCTCTGCTCTAATGTCCTTGTTCTGCTGTCTCAGGTTGATGAGGATGTAGCCCTGGACCAAGCTGTGAAGTTCTGCCAGATACAGTTGGCCACTTCTGCCCAAAGACAGGTAAAACACTTCAACTCTGCATGCTCATCTGACATCCTTCTACTACCTTGTCGGCCTTAGGCGTCGTAGCTCATACTACAGTTTACATTTATATAGAGAGCTAAATGTACATTCTATCTATCTCTGTTTCATCCAAGTTGATGCCAAATACTTTTTCCCCCTCGTGTAATGGAATCGGTCTTACATGGTAAAGCTTCTAAGATTTAAGGCTTTACTCGAGACAAGTTCATAATGCAGCAGCAGTATTTCAGTGTCACTGTTTTACATAGCCTTTTTAAATGAATAGCCAAAGAAAATATCCACAACCCTGTTTTAGATTGCAGCAGGTAAAGGTTTAACCAAGCAGATAATGTCGGGGAAAGCTGCGACCGTCATGGCACCTCACTGACATTACTCGAGATTAATTAAAGTCTGGTCTCCAGCATGGCAAACTTATGCTTTACCAGCCAAGCTAAAAATATCTATCAGAGTTGTCTTGATGTTGCACACCCCACCCATTTGCCAATCCAAGTAGGATGAATGCTAATTTTACTTGTCTGCTGTTTAGCTTATAATAGCAAGTTTAAGAATAGATGTTTTGTCAAATTAGCATGCAGCATCTGTAGTAAGATGTGCTAAATATGAATAACTTCAGGCTTCAGCCTGCCAGTGTTAAATATAGGCCAAAGCGTGGCGTGAATGTCCCTTCAGCCTCACTCCGTAGTTAAACTCGACATTGGTTTCAACTGAGCATCGGAATGCATGTTGCTTATCTGCACAGGCAACGTGCATATGATTTACAAGACAAAGTGACAGAATGATCTAAATACATAACTGTGTGTCTAATTGTAGTAACTCTAATTGGTTCAGCTGGTGCTAAACCAACTATTAGCTCAGCTTTGTCTTCAGTACTCATATTCTTCATTGAATTATAAGCTGCTCGGTGACTTCCCCTTCCTCATATCCCTCCTCCTGCCCACACAGTCAACAAGGGTATCTCTGCCCACATCCTGTTGTCACGGTGATGTTCCCCAAACCTCAGGCTCATGAGAAGTAGCTGTGAGCAGATAAATCTCTGTTTTCCTAGTTCACTGATCGCATCATCTTATTTTCTGCATGAATCTTTTTGTCGCCTTTGTTAGTTTTGTCTGTTACATTCGTCCGTCTCATTTTCACGCATAAACACACGACACAGAGATGATGCAGATGAGGCACAGAGCTGGAATTAGAATCTGTATTTACAGAAACGGCTGTGCAACGTACAGACTTCAAACTCATCAAACTTTTTAATTTGAAAACTTGTTATTTCATTATGGCCATTTATTATTAAATTGTTGACTAATAGTTAAAATCTTATACAGTGCTGCTCATGAGTTTAGGAACCCATGCTAAAGTTGACTAAAAAGAGGAATGAAAAAAATCATCTTTTGGAAATTGATCTTAATGCCTTAAATGAACAAATTAGGAAAAATCCAACCTTTTAAGGACACCAATTCTCTTTGTGAATGAATATTGTATTGTAAATAAATAAATGTTCTTCCTTAAAATACAGGGGGCATAAGTATAGACACCCATATGTTATATTCCCATAGAGGCATTATTAAAAGCCAGTTATTTCATGGATCCAGGATACTATGCATCCTGATAAAGTTCCCTTGGCCTTTGGAATTAAAATAGCCCCACATCACCACATACCCTTCACCATACCTAGAGATTGGCATGGGGTACTTTCCATAAAATCATCTCTCAATGCAAAAAAAACCAGCTATTAGGCTAACTGAAATAAAACCATGCCAATCTCTAGGTGTGGTGAATGGTAATTAGCCTGCATGTGTGTGTTCTCGTTTTCCCTTGATGCGGAAAAGATGCTTCTGCATACTAGCTTTTTCTGCAGTCTGATCTAACTGCTGTTTATGTGCAGTTATTGTGCCACCAGCTCCTGCCGTGTTTTTTTTTTATTTGGTTGCACTTCTTTGTAGTGGGAAATGTGAGTAGGCACCTTGGAGTTCTCAGCTCGAGGGCACGAAACATTCTTGCCTGCTTCTTACAGATTTCACACGTCCCTTCAAGCCCCCACAAGTGCAGAGCGAGCTCTGCTCGCATAGTGCTCAGCCGGAAAATTGGCCATGTTGCGCTCTGTGTATTGTTTGCTCCCCCTTAGTTCGATGCCGTGTCAGGAGGAAAGCATGACAAGGCTCTTTGTTACTGTAACTCAATCAACGCCTGGTATATTTTCATAATCTTGAGATGGCACAGCTCTTTGAGGGACTTGGAGGGTGCTTCATTAAAACACTCCAGTCTCTCCTCCTGTGTACCAGCAGGCTTGGAAGAATGTTGAGGTGTTACTCATCAAAGAATATGGACATTTGCCTCACAAAGTAGCTGTGGTGTATGTCCCATTTTGGCAGGCAATTTAATTGAAATGTTCGCTTGGCCGGTCTTTCAATTGTGTTGGAAAGATGACCAAACCTGAACACAGCTGCTCTAATCGGATTTTAAAGCCCCATCTCGATAATTACACGTAACCATCTTTCAATTCACGTCGTGGGTCCTCGGTCTGGCTGCCAGCAGCCCACTCCCACCAGCACACAGCAAACACTTGAGGAACCTACAGGCTGGTTGCATGCCATGTATGTGCCGCAATTCTCTCAGGTACAGTGTTTTTCGAATACACACACGGTCCAGCTGACTTGTTGGTGTCTTTGTTGGCGATGTTTAATTCATGAGGTCTGAATCATCAAAGTGGGCTGTGGAGCTGCTGCGTGCTTGAAGCTGCTCTGTGTTAAGCTGAAGGATCTGTCCAAGCTTTTCGGAAGGCTACCGTCTGTTTGGCTACTTAAACTCCCAGCAGAGAGCCTGAGAAAAATGGTATGAGAGCTCTGTTATTGCCAAATTATCTTGAGCTAGCATGCATCGGTCATGACAGTAGTGTGGTACTGAACGTTGCCCTTTGGCTTTTGAAATCTTGACAAAACTGGAAGACATTTTATAATGTACCTCTGACATAGGAGCACTCTCTGTGGTAAATCTGAAGTCCTATTCACATGCTGCCATAATTAAGGCAGTACAATTCCACTGGTTATACAATAATTTCTTTAGCTAGTTACATATTGCCACAGCTCAAACATTAGACTGAAAAGCTGGTTTTACAGGTGGATAAATGCTAGTTTTCATCCAACTTTTCATCCATTTTAAATTGAAAACTAGAGAAGGTGTATTCTGTGCTCCTCGGTGTTGCCATGACAGCGGCTGTGGGAGCAGGGCGGCTGTTGTCACAGGTTGTTTGTGCAGCTCTTGTGTTTGTAAGTGGTCCTCAGAAGGACACACGGGGAAAGTGGCTCAGAGGGATGTAGCGTGGTGTAGAGCTGAGATCCCTACACTGAATCCAGCACACAAAGTAAGCCTCTAAACCCCTGGGGGACGGCATTGCAACTCTGTAAAGGATTTCATTTCATTACTGCTAATGTGTCAGAGCCTACACTGATATTGCTGATGTGTTGTGGTATCGACTGTGGCTCACTCGGTTTCTCTGGCTCGGAGTCTCTAGCCAGATTCTGTCTCCAGGGAGTACGTACAGCTCTCAGAGGAGGGTTAACGCCGCAGAGGGATCCCACCTCCTCACGACCACTGCTCTTCTTCTGTCTCCAGCAGGCTGCAGGCGATGCCCCGACCACACCCAAGTACACCAAGGAGCACCGAGACCTCTTCTTCCCGGCCTCCCTGCCGACTCCCGTCTTGCTCAGCCACGCCGCCTGCCACCCGCTGTCCAGCCCGGAGGGTCAGACCAAAGTGGCGTACGAGCCGCTGAGCAAGTTGTCCAGACCACAAGCTTCGGGCTTCCACGATCAGGCACAGCACCGGAGAGCAGCTAGCCTCCCTGCTGCAGCCATGGCCTTCCTACCACACACAGGTACGGTGGCCTCCACTCCAACACATGTACATACAGTCTGTTTAATGTACACACATATATTACAGTTGTTGCACTCTCTAAAGCTAGGAAGAATTTAGAGATAAAATGCTCTTTTGGTTGAAATTGGTAATAATGCTGGTGTAGTGTAAAACTAGTTGTTGAGGTGAAGCTTTGCAGTTGTCAGTTCAGTTTGTAAAGACAGAAAGTGCTTTAGTCCAGCAGGGGGCGCCTGTGGACTTCCACAGATCTGTTACATAACAGCAGACTCTGCTCCCCTTATATTTTGCCTTTTGGGTTTTGTCAGCACAAGAGTTTTATGTCTCGGTGTCCTCCAGACTGTGACTCTTTCTCCGAGCTTCTGATTGGTTTGGCAGAATAATCACTGAGCCTCGGAGGGAATATTCTGGCCCTGCTGTTTCAACAAAGATGCAATTCAGATGCAAGATAGATAGATAGATAGATAGATAGATAGATAGTAGGGGTGGGAATCACCAGAGGCCTCACGATACGATATCATCCCGATACTTATGTCACGATACGATATTATTGCGATTTTAAACATATTGCAATATTCTGCGATATATTGCAATGTATTACCTTTTTTCCAACTTCAGATTTTCCCCAATTTCAAATGATGTCCCAAAAGGACAATTTTGTCAACATCTGTTGTATCTAAAAAGATAGAGTTCTCTGTTTGTTCATCTCACTTCAATTTTATTGGTGCAAAATGGGATTGTCAAGCAGACAAACTGACCAACACATATATCATAAAAGATCGATACTTGGCGTCTGTGTATCGATACAGTATTGCCACGAAAAATATCGCGATACTATGCTGTATCGATTTTTTTCCCCCACCCCTAATAGATAGATGGATGGATGGATGGATGGATGGATGGATATATATATGTGTGTATATATGCATATATACACATATATACATATACACATATAATATTTCTGTCAAACGCGGAGACCCCATCACGGTGACATCTTGACAATAAAACAACCAGAGAAAAAATAAGAGACACGATTTCGGCGTCTCAAGTTATGGAGGCTGTTGGAAGAGAGGACGAAAGCTCGCCACGCGGGGCCAAGACCCCCCGAATTTAAGGTTTCTACTTGTAACAAAATGCCCTTAACAAGGCGTTAAATGTTTTCCAAAAGCTGGAAAACGTGACAATTCAAAGATTATGACCAAGAAAAATATCCGCTACAACGAGCTTGCTTTAATGGCGACGGGTCGCCAAACAAGAACCTGAGAGACCCGGATGTTTCTTGTACCGCTTGCAAATCTGTTTAGTAGAGGCCCAGCTAAGTATTGTGGGAAATGTAGTGCTAAAACATTCGTCAGCTATGTAATGTGTAATGGGTTTGTTTTTTTTTATATATATATATATATATATATATATATATATATATATATATATATATATATATATATATATATATATATATATATATATATATATATATATATATATATATATAGTAACTAAACCTGTAAGCTTGAATCTTTAATTTGTATTATTTGGTAGTGTGTTTCTTTATAGTTTTTAGATTTAATTATTATTTAGAATGTTTTGACAATCATTAGATTATTGTATGAGGCCAGTTGAGCCACTGGGGGGCAGTAAACAGCATTTAGAGACTGAAGGCAATCCTATTGTTGTTGAGGCAGCTTTCCCAGGAAAGAAACTCCCTCTGCACTCAATTGGATAGACCTACAACCAATTGGAGCGCCCCGTCTTCTTGGCGATCATCGGGGCCAGCTGATCAATTCAACTTTTGCTGAATCCCGTAGGAAGGGCGGCAAAAACATCTTTCCGATCGACAAATGCCTTGATCGCGGTTCTCTGTTCCTCTTTTAAAATTAATGCGCTGTCGATATCTTCTATAACAGACGCGATGGTGGAATCTACACATCTCCATTCTCCAGCGGCAGCCATCTTTGTTGTAAACTAATTCAACCCAAGCGCTCTTTGGTGACGTGGTTGATTACGTTACTGTTGATCATTTGTCCATCATCGTATACTGTAAAGCCCGTCCTGACAATTTGATTGGTCCGACCAGCTCTGGCTCGAGCGTAGTTGCTCCACAACGGATCAAGTCCAGACCGAACTTCCCGACCTCAAATGTTGTGGGCGGGGCTAAATTTGGCTGGCATCCAGGCTAAGATAAATGCTCAGTCAGTGGAGCTTTTGCATTTGTCTCTCTTCCAGTTGGGCTCTCTGGTTTTTAGCTCATTTTCAGCTAATAATAGTCATGGGCTTTCTACCGCAACCTTTGTAACCTGATTTGACCTCTTTGCTTGATCTCTAGACATCTTGCAGGTAACAAACATGACACAGTTGTTGCTTTTAACATGCATGAGCCTTAGGAACATTGTATTACATGGACTTTACTTCAAATTTACTGTAAATCAAACAAAAAAAACATCTAACCTGCTATGGGGTGCTCTACTAGAATGATTGGCCACTTGTTTAAAAAATGAAGCACATTTAAAGAATATATACACATAAATAACTCTAATTAACATAAAATCATATAATAACTCGACATTTTATGTATCCCTCTCGCACAACAATTCACGTAAAGGCAAACATTCACTGATCACTGAAGTCACATGTTTGGTTCTTGTTTAATTCCGTTGTGATGTTTTGAGCAATTTCTATTTTTATGTTTTTGTGAGTGAAAAATCCCCTCAAGGCAAGGCAGCTTCATTTCTATAGAACATTTCAGCAACAAGGCAATTCAACGGGCGTAACATTAAACATAAAGAGCAATTAAGAACCATAAAAAAAGCACACTTTCTGCTAAACACTTTAATACATTAGGTGTCAGGCAGAGCTCTCTGCACATACACATCAGTATTCATCTTGTTTTTCTAAATTATTTAATTAGAAACCTACAATGCTGCTTCACAGCAAACTTTACGGAGCTCTGTTTCAGCTTAGCCTGAGTGAATCTTATCAGTTATTGCGTCTACACAGCGGTGAATTGTAACAAGCCATTGCAAGCAGATTTTTCATCATAAATCCAGATTACTGAAAGTGTGTTTAACCATTAGCTGCATAGCATTTATTTGTGTGGATCTATTAAGTATCAAGTTAATACAGTTGGATGACCTTTTGAAGCAGTTGCATAAGTTACAGATACAGGTGTATTTATACACACACACACACACACACACACACACACACACACACACACACACACACACACACACACACACACACACACACACACACAGGTTAGCATTAAGTAACCTTGCAGCGCTCTGTATTATATAATGGTTTCCTGGGCAACATAAGTGGAGAAGCCTGGGAGAGTATTAGATCATTTTTGTTTTCATTTGTCTCTGTCTGAGCTGCAGGAGGAAATTTGTCTAATGAAAGAAAAGTTGTTGTCACTTAATTGTCTGCCAATAAATGTTAACATGAACATGCTGTTATTGAATTTCTACATCAGAATACTGTCATCTTTACTCTTTTTCTATGTCTTAGAAACTGCCCATCCTTGATTAGTGGTTGGGTCTTATGTCACCGCCATCTCCTGCCATGAACTTTGTTGGCATGGGATCCGATTAAGAATTACAAATATTGTAAAGATGCCTAATTCCGTGGGGGGGGCGGAGCTGATGGTATAGCTTCAACACATGTATCATTTGTGCCCACAGAGGAGCGAGAGGAGCACTCGGAGGGACTTTCGTACCGACAGCAGGAGTCCCACCTTTGTCATCAGATGAAACTCGCCACTGTATCCCAGGGGCAAGAGTCGGCAGCAGGCTGGTTCCAGGAGGAAACGGCCACATGTAGCACCGCACAACCTTGCCCAGGTCAGATTCCTTTGAATAAAAGTGTGATTTGAAATAAAAGGCCACACAACAAGTAGGACCCACAGGTTGAGTTGATTGGTATTCCAATATAAACCGTACCTAGCAGGACTTTCAGTTACTTCATGTGCCTTGAAGATGTTCTAATATTTAGAAATGTCCTCTTATTTGTCTCTCTCAGACCAGCAGCAGTATGCCAGCGATGAGCAGTCAAAGCTTCCAGACGCCAGCCGAATCCGCTCCCGCGTCCCAGCCAACATGCCAAAGCTTTTCATCCCTTCCACCGTTGCCAAGTTTCCGCCGGAAATCACAGTGACGCCTCCAACGCCCACGCTTCTCTCCCCCAAAGGCAGCATCTCCGAGGAAACCAAACAAAGACTCAAGGTATGCCGTGTGACTCTAAATATGTGTGTTTCCGTGCGAGTGTACATACAACCCGTACATGCAGGTGTTTTTAAACCGCACTCAACGGTGAGCCCTTCTCTCTGCTCCCTTACAGAACGTCATCATGTCATCTCAGTCTGCCGCCACAGTCAAAAAGGACACCCTGAGCCAGCCGGCGCTGGAGGTGCAGGAGACGTCCAGCCAGGAGTCGTCTCTGGAGAGCGAGTCGGACGAGGAGGACGATTACATGGACGTCTGAGCCTTTTCAGGCTGCGTGTGCTGAAAAGGCCTTTTTGTCACTCTGCCACACGTCACTGCAGCAACTGTCTTCGTCGATGCTATTGCTCTCCCATGTGCATTACAGGAAAAAAGCACTCCCAAACAGGAAAAACGCAGTATGCCCATCGCCTGTCCTGTCACCGCGTTGCTCTGCTTGTCTGCAGTGACGGTGTAAATGGCAGACGACGACGGCTTTAGTCTCACAGCATCCATAATGTGCCATTTATGCATATCACACATGAACTTATCAAGCTCTCCTGCACCCCACCGTTCACTGGATCTGGCAACAAGGTCCTTTCAGCCCTTTTAAAGCCAACCAGTCCCGTGTTTATTTTTTTTTTTTTTTTTTTTTTTTTTTTTTTTTATGTTCTGTGCTAACTGCAGCTAAATCTTCGTCTGAGAACTCGCCAATCCGAGGTGCCTCGGTCTGGACTGATGCTCAGGAGCATGTGCCTGCTGTCCACCACTTTGACCACTTACTTTGGCATGAGAACTTCATCCCTAAGATACATAGCATAACATAATCTATTTGAATCAACACAAGGGTGAAATAAAGACAATCGGCTGCATCCGAGGTTCGTCTGTGCAGCTCACGGGCCACACAGCCTCACAACCTGTAGCAGAAATGTTTACACTAACGTTTGGGATGCGTTTCATTTTGTATTCTTGTAATATTTTGTCCTAATATAGTTTTCTTTTCTTTGGTGTGCATTTGTAGCTAAGAGGAACCGTTCTCAGCAGGAAGCCGTCCTGTCACCAGCACTGATCTGAACGAAAGGGGGTTTTCAGTTGTCATGAATTAGCTTTTGTACATATCACAATCCAAATATCTTTCCAACGTGTTTGGCCTTTAATGGGTTGAGTATTAAGCTGGAGAAGTGTGTGCTTGTGTGAGAGTGTAAACATTAAGGTGTGAGGGTCACTTCCATTTCAGTCAACTCAGGAAGCGACTCGCGGCCAGGAGAATCACTCGCTCCTGATTTCAGTGGAATTGAAATGCTCGCAGAGGAAGACTTTCTAATACAGATGCCTTTCCATTGAAACCATTTTTGGTAAATTTGTCACAATTCTTCTAGCTTAACTCAGAGGAAGACAACCGAATGTTTTGTACAGATTGTTTTCTATAAAAAAAAAAGAAAGCTGTTTACTGATTGTTTCTTGAAAGCTGTCTAAAGAATAATTTTTGGAAAAGGACACAAATGAATAATTGTAAACTATCACCCTTGATAAAAAAAAAAGAAGAAAAATTTTGTATTTTATTTCATTGTTTTTCTTTTTCCTTTCTTTCTTTGGTGTAACATATTTTTCTATTGTTCTTGTGGGTATGTACCACGGCTAAAAGAGTGACCGGGTCGGCTCAGCTTCCCCCCACCCCCTCTCACTCTATTCTGTCTGGACTGAATGCATTATAGATGTCAAACCAAAAATATATTTGAGAAACACAATATTTGTTGTCATCTGTATGAACTGAACTCTCAGCACAGCTCAGACCTCTTCTGAGAAAGAAACGGTTAGGTAGCACTAGGGCTGCTCGATTATGGAAAAAAATATCACGATTATTTCGGACAATCTTGAAATCACGATAATTTAACACAATTACTCGTTGACTTCTGGAAAGATTGTTGCAATAATTGAACTTAAAAAAACAGTGGAAGAAGTTAAATAAATCAACAAAAAAAAAAAAAACAAGAGAAAATAAAGCATTTACTTGCAAAAAGTAATGAGCTAAATAATTGTCTTTCTCGATTATTCTGTTTTTGTGATCATTGGGAGCCAAAATCATAATTGCGATTACATTTCGATTAATTGCACAGCCCTAGGTAGCACCATCTGTGACTGCTGTAACTATGGTTTATTATAAGACGTATGGACACATAATGTGTACTGATTTTTAAAATCAATATTCTTAACTTTTATCTATAGAGCAAAAGTACCAGCATCCTACAACATGTACAGTAGAACTACCTAAACACAGTTGCCTGACAATAGACAGATGTTTTTTATTCTTTCTTCATTGTTAAGATGCTAACCTATGATGTTGTTACATGTATAATGTTGTATGGAAGTGGACAGAATGCATAAGCAAGACACTAAATATTGTTATGGACACATTAAAAACCTACTGGGGGGTCACCTAATGATTTACTTCACATGTTGTTGAAACAAAGTTAGCTACCAGTTTGACTACCTTTTATCAAAATTACAGCTTTATCCACACAGCTTAATTTAGATTAAAGAATTAATATTAATATGAACCAGGAATGTAAAATTGTACTCATAATTTGACAGTAGCATTTCTCTTCTTTAGTTCACTGCTGCAATATTTTAGCGGACAATACTCCTGTATCAAGATGAAGTATTTATGCATCCTAATTTCATTTCATTTGCCTTTTTGTTTAACCACCTAAACAGTTTTTAAGAGGGCAGCATAAAAGTACATAAATGGGTACTACAAAAGAGTTTAAAGAGTTAGTTAAGATGCATGAACTTAACTTCCTGTCAAAGAAGAATGTTTGTTTTTCTTAAAGTGCTCATATTATGCTTTTTGGCTTTTTTCCTTTCCTTTATTGTGTTACATTTCTTTTTTTTGTGCACGTTATAGGTTTACAAAGTGAAAAAGCCCAAAGTCCACCCCAAAGGGACTTCCCATCTCCAACAGAAAACACTGTTCACAAACTGCTCCAAACAGCTCTGTTGTAGTCCAGCCTTTACTTCAGAGACAAATGTGCGTCACTTTGTAACACACGTTATAATGCTCACCTAGCTGCTAGGGTGGCATGGCCTCATACTCTGCTTCTGACTGGCTAGTAGTCCTTACCTAGGTACTGTCATGGCACGCCCTCATACTCTGCTTCTGACTGGCTAGTAGTCCTTACCTAGCTACTGCGCATGTGCGACTCCCAACAAAGATGGAACAGAAGTGAGATGTCTCACTCTGTAGCCAAAACCGAGAGCTCAACACACAGGGTGAAAAGAGGAGCTGCAGCAATGTGCAGTACAACCAAAAAATCTGGTGTTTTCTGAAAATGAAACCACATTTTTAACACCTCTTCTGGTACAACCTCTAAATACAATTATGAACCTGAAAACGAGCAGAATATGAGCACTTAAAGCAATTGAGCAACTTAGTTTTTAAAATGGCAAGGCTAAAACCAGCCTAACGAGGTTTGGGCATTAACGTTCCAGTTGTTTTGTTTATCGTTTTATATATTAGTCTCTAAGAGATCATCAGGTGACCGTTGGACGTGATGGGATGTCCACATGCTTCCCAGGCTGGCAGCAGCCAGAAGATGTCCCAGTGTTCTGTAAGGAGGAAGGGGATGGATACTCACTAAAACACAGGTCAGTCAGGCCCACACATGGACACACAACACATAACAGGGACGGCTCATTTCTGCAGTGTGTGTGTGTGTGGGGGGCCCATGATTAAGCTACTCATTTTTTTATTTATTTAATATTTTTTCTACACAACATATAGAACAAACAAAGTTCTAATTCTTGTGGTGTTGAGGTCATTAAGCTACTTTTAAAACTGCCAATTATAAAAGCCCACAGGCTAATATAATACAATGATATAATACAACTGTTTTCTTGCAGGATAGTCGAGGCAATTTTATTGACATAGCCCAAAAATCACATCAATTTGCCTGAAAGGGCTTTACAATCTGTACAGCATATGGTCTTAGACCCTTGATTCAGATGAGGAAAAAGAACGTTCAATAGGAAATATATATAAAAAAAAAAAAAAAAGGAAGGGCATTTGTGAACTTTTAAATAGTTCTGAAATCTACAATAGATCTCATGAAAAAGCATCTTCTTCCAGCGGGAGTGGAGCTGCGTGCGGGCTCTGTGGCGGACCACCCCGCTGACCACATTGACTTTGTGGTCAAAGGGCTCGTACACGCTGGTGTGAAGTCTCCGACACGAGGGAAGTCATTAGTCTTCATTAGCAACTTCCAGGAGTTTCTTATGAAGTGCTGTGAAGTTGTCATTTGCCCCCTTTGCCAGGCAAGCTAGATTTGAGGTTTGTTTTCTTATGTGGTGGACCAAATGTGAGCTCAGCCCCCCCCCCCAAATTCGCTGCATCGCGCTCAATCCGGAGTTCCAGTCCCTCAGGGATGCCAGAGAGGATAATATATAAGAGATTATTTTTATAGCAGCTTGTTTTTAGTTTTTTTTTTTCATAATCTCTGCAAATTGATGAATTGGCGTTTACCCTAATCAAATCGCACTCATCGAAATCGGTTTTCTTGTTGAGAGAAATACAGCATACGCTCGGGTGTCATCTGCATACAGACCTTTTTAGATTAAAGTTCTCTGGTGTGTCATAAACTAGACACGCTGTTTGCGAGTCCTCTCTAATCGCAGCACAGCGTCTCAAAACAGATCGAGTGAAAAATCCCAATCGGACCCCGTTTGCCAGGTGAAGGCATTTCCCCTGCCATGTTGAGTTAACGTTCGGTCTCCTGTGACATCATGTAGGGGCTGCTATCTCTCCACAAACCCCTCAAAGTGGCCAATTTAAGCATCAAAAGGGCATGCTGCATGGCTAATGTGAGCGAAAGGTGTGAGATTTCTCGTCAGTCCACTCCGGGGGCTCTTTATTGGGCTGCTGCAGAGCCGTCTGATCCCCGGGCCCTGGCTGTATATTGGCAGCTGTTAACTGTCGAGCACAAGGGGAATCGGTGCAGTTAAAGCAAATGGCCAAAAAGGACTGCCACCTGGGAGGTGGAACAGCGCTGCCAAAGGTGATCCAGGAGTAGACGCAGGAAGGGAAAGCCACAGTGGAATCAGGCCACGAGATATGTGGGCAGGGGGAGGGGGGGGGGGGGACAGTTTGAACAGGAGGAATCGGCTGTTTATCATAACTGGAGATGGCCAGTCCTCCTGTCATCCCTCATTATCGACTCTACTTTGATATTAAGTAGCAATAGAAAGCCGGGGTTCCCAACCTTTTTTTGGTGTGAGGTAACCGGCCCTGTCAGATGAACTCACCTACCCATAGTCCTTGATTCCCAAATGCGTGTTCCAAATTTATCACACTATTCATCATATAATAATAAAAGTAAATGTTTTTTGTACTTTGTATGGTCAATATTGAGGTTGGTTTAATCAGCAGTCGCACTACTACTACTTGGAGTGAAGCTCAACATCCTGCACCCTTACATATCTGCAACATGTAGCGTTCAGGTGTTATAGCTAATGCATTCTTTTAACCAAATCATAATTACATTTTTTTTCTAAATCAAATTAGTTAAGCTCCTCCACAATCTTTCCACGTACCCCTCTGGCAACAGCAGAAGTACCCCTGGTTGGAAATGACTGTTTTATGAGGTGTTTTTAAGGCCTTTAACCAAAATCCACCATGTTTTTGGGAAGCAGTGCGTATAAACCTTCTCCTGATGACCTCCCTGATGTGCCATCCTGTCCAGATCGCCCCCAGGCTGGCTGACCACCCCTGACGTCTGTCCCCAGGCCATGCACCGAGGCCTTTACCAGTCACACCTGTCGCCTCCAGACCCGGTATGTGTGTGTGTGTGCGTGCGTAATGAGATTGACACTGCCGCTGCTGAAACGTACACCTCAGCTCAGAGTCAGACAGCGTCACACTCCCCTGCCCCGGCTGCAGTGACCCGCAGAGGACTCATCATCGAAATGTCTTTATTTCTCGCAGCGTCTTCCTCCCCAAAACTACTCACAGAGCCGTGTGACTCCTCTGCCCCTGTGAAACAGTCACAGAGTGCCCCCCCGCCCCCAAGCGCAGGGCCCCCGAGGAGCTGGCTAAGTGCTAAGTGAGGAGAGCCACGCTGAACCTGTGATTAATAACTCCTCGACAACAGTTGGTTTCACATAAGGAGGGTAAAAACACATCGCACTTCCTCAAGGCCAATGTTGTGCCACCAAGCTCCACAGACGGGGGGCGCAGGGCGTTTAACATGATGATCGTACAGAGATCTCTGCATCTTTAAGTGCGTCATTAAAAGCCCAATGTTATTACCCTTTGTCTTTTTATCCTGCATCGACCCCCGCACAGGAGCTTTAAAGAGGCTAGTCAATATTTTCACAGGGAAGACTTTTCTAGCAGAACGTTTGTGCTCACTTAGCTGCTGATTCTACGGAGGGCTGTGCAACCTTTACAACTCGTTTAAGCGTTTTCGGCTATGCAAACGATTGCTTTTAAAATTCTACATTAGGGCCGAACAGTTAGAATCCGAATTTCATCAAAATCTCAACACAAGGCAGCAGATGTTTGTTAAAGGCTAAATGTGTGTCAAAATATCATTTTAAATGTAATATTGCCACTGTGCACAGCAGTCCTCGCATACACATCCTATTCTTACAGACTTAGGAAAAATATGTTTGGTACAGATCCCTGCAAAAAATTCTGAAAATGAGAATAATGATGTAAAAAAAAAAATAACCGTTAACACGCAAATCATATCGCCGTTGCAGTATCAGTCAAAAATAATCGCCATTAGATGTCATCTCAAAATGGTTCAGCCCTATTCCAGATCACGTATTGCATATGGCTTCAGTGTTTAAACTGTAATAACCATACAGGTAGACAGAAGCAGACCTTTGTGCGTGGGTGTCAGGGAGCTGAGCTTACAGAAGTCACTGTATGCAGACATGAGAATACAATGAGAAATGTCAGTGGAAGTGGTGTGTCCATGCTAGAAAAGAGTGTTGAATGAGATGTGAGAGTCACCTCAGTTCAAATGTTCCACGTCAGTGGAAGCAACAGGAGGACTGTGGTCTAATTTTGTTCCTCTATGCTAATGCCCGCAGTCTTTTAGCATTTGTTTTTCAAGCTGGTGGTAACGTGGCACGAGCCAGGCAGAGACAGGCCTGGATTTAAGCCTGGATGTGGACGGTGGGAGGACGGCCCGGGGTTGTCGCGGGCGGGTCTTTATTCTCAGACACCCTCCTGTCCCATTCAAGGCCGACTTGGGCTTGTGGTGCTAACTGGCTGTTAATTGCCTGCCTATACACAAGGCTTTCTCCGCATGCAGAAACTAGCTCCTTCAAGGGAAACTAGCCTAATGAGATTATCTATCAGAGCATGGGCCTGTCTAGACAACCCCAATACACACCCCCCTCCACCCCCCATCCCCCACCCCCACCCACAGCCTGCCAGAGGAACGCCCCCAGGTAAAAGTTACCTGCAGAAAGTGTGCATGTTATCATTACACCATTATGGGTTTACGCCCACTGCTTAATTTCTATTATGGAGAAAGCTGGTGGTGTAGAAAAAGTGTAAAAGTGATCATATATTTGAAAATGGTCTTTTATTTTTCATCTAATTTTAGATCAATATAAATGTGCAATCGTTAGTGTAAGAATGAAGGTTATACTTACATTATTTTTTATATAAGATATGAAATATATTACATTAAGACAATTCAATTATAAGAATTTGTTTTTAATTTAACTTAAAGTATAAAGAATAAAAAAGGGGTAAGGACCAGAACATAGAAATCCTTATTTGAATAATTTACTATCATTTTGAAAGATATGTTTGCTGAGGATTTTTGTTTGTGTTGGTTCTCTTGCCTGTACTGACATGTACATGTTTTGAATTAATCTCTTTTTATTTAACATAATTATTATTTTAAAAATATCATAGAAAACAACTTCTCCAGTGCAGAAAACACTGATTCTCTCATTTAGAAACGTACCCTCCATTGTATTTCTCACCCGCTTTAATTGTATTATATTGGGTATTTACCACAAACACACTAAATGTCGTTTTGTTGTGTGTGCGGTTATATCTGTGTGAATGATATTTACACAGATTCTGGTGCCGCTGGCTTGCGAGCCCCGATCTGCAGCAGAGAAGTGCGTCCATATTTGTTTTAAAGTCTCTTAGCAGTTAATAAAGACGCATTTCCTCCGTCCCCCTTCCTGTGGGGACGGTATCAAGGCTCTGTTAAGTCTCTTTGATTTCCAGCGCCCTCCAATCACAGCGGGGCTCTGACTCATCATTGTGCCACTTCAAAGCCTGGGAATGGCTCTCTTGACCCCACCCACTCAAGGGCTCCCCTTAAAAGTCATGGTCACCCATTCTTGCAGGACTCGTGATCTCTGAAACATCTGCTGCAACAAGACTGACTTAACCTCCTGACTCCCTGAGCTGCTGGATTTCCTTTTTTTTATTTTTTATTCTCACACGTGAGCCAGGAGATCGAGGAGGGAGAGCAGAGCTGAAGAAACACGTGGATATCACGGATACTTGGATTGCCTGTTGGTCCTCAGTGCATGAGGCTTTTTCAAGCTTCTCCTGTGCTACTTACTGAACAATGCAGTCCATCAGAGGTGAGTGCTGACAGACTTCCACTGGATTTACACTGTGCTTTTCAATCCGCAACTCCCAATTTCCCACCAGTTTCACCTTGAGTTGTTTTTCTCCGTACCTGAGCTGAACTTTTACTGATGCATGTGGCCGCAATGATTCTTGTTTACTTTTAGACTTTAAGCCCAACTTCAGCGGCCCTCCTCCCTCCTCCATGGCTGCTGGCCCCGATGCCTATCTCCAGGGCAACATGAGGATGACTCTGGAGGACCCTGAACTCTGGAAGAACTTCCATGAAATAGGAACAGAGATGATTATCACGAAACCGGGCCGGTAAGACGACAGAAAAATGACTTTTAATAATGCAAAATGTTTGGGAAAGTAGTGTCTGCTGTTGCTGCATTTGCTTATTTATTTTTTATTTTTCTCACGTGTCTCCTCCTGTGTTTTCCAGGAGGATGTTTCCACACTGTAAGATTAATCTGTCCGGCCTTATTCCATGCGCCAAGTACATCTTACTGGTTGACATGGTCCCTGTGGATGGTTTCAGGTATAAGGTAAGGACAGCTGTTATTTTTCTTACTCTTGTTTAGAATATTTTTTTTCGTCCTAAAAAAAAATGTATGAAGCTATGAAGAAATCTCTATATCGGGCCATGCAATGGTCTCCTTGGAAACTCTTCTCACTCTGAAATGAAGAAAAAGAAATCTAAAATGTGGAGATTTAATAACCTGCTATTAGAAGATGTTCTCTAAGAAAATGAAAGTGGATTGAAGAATACTTAGAATTTATCATCTGAAATAGACCCAAAAGCCATTTTTCCGTCACTTATGAATAAGTCTCATGTTGATATCAGCACTTTTTTTTAAGCTTTTCATTTCCAACAGTATAAAGTAGCCTTGACTTACCACAGCCATGGCCTTTGGCTGTAGATATCCCTCAGTGGCTACCAGTATCTCCAGACAAGACACCCCCTGTTTATCACCCCCTCCCCCCCCTCCCTCTCTCCTGACATTGTACATCAAAGGGGTGCTATCTCTTCCTGTTTTTCTATCCCCTGCTGGGAGCCCACTGTACTACCCCCCCCCTATCTCCGTGGGTGGTACTGGCCAGTAGTCACTCTCCACTCTTGTCGTCGTCTTCTCGCTCTGTGGGAAGGGGAAGAAGATGAAGCTCCTCTCTGTCACAGACAGACAGACAGACAGACAGACTGAGTGACTGACTTATCTGTCTCCTTCCTACAGTGGAATAAAGAGAAATGGGAGGTGGCAGGGAAAGCGGAGCCCCAGCCTCCCTGCAGGACCTACCTCCACCCCGACTCTCCGGCCCCGGGGAGCCACTGGATGAAGCAGTCCGTCTCCTTCCTCAAGCTCAAGCTCACCAACAACACACTGGACCAACACGGCCATGTAAGTAAGAGCACTCGAAATGGGCTGCCTAACTACCAACTTTCTTTTTTTTTGCTGTGAACTGGTAACACTTTGGCAGCGGCAAAGCGCATACTAAATGTCTGAATAAATCCCCCTCTTCCTATCTGCAGATCATTTTGCACTCCATGCATCGCTACCACCCGCGCTTCCACATCGTGCAGGCCGACGACCTGTTCAGCGTTCGCTGGAGTGTTTTCCAGACCTTCACCTTCCCCGAGACTTCCTTCACAGCGGTCACAGCGTACCAGAACACCAAGGTCGGTTTTTCTATCACGGCAAAAAAAAAAAACAACGCAAATGCGGGATGTTACACGTTACGGAGATTTGAAACTGATTTGATTTCCCCGCCTACAGATCACAAAGCTGAAGATCGACCACAACCCATTTGCAAAAGGTTTCCGGGATGAAGGCACTACTAAAAAAAGGTGGGTGTTAACACCAGTCACGTGCAGGTACAGATCATAGCAAATATTCCCGTTTGGTTGCTTTAATGAGGTGGGGGAGGATCTACATATTTCTTTTGCAGCAGATTGTATTGAAATTGTTTTAATACAACCGGATGTTCCTCTGCAGGCGTTCAAACAAGACCCCAGCCTGCCTGGAGAAACGAGCCAAGACGTCAGGCGCTTTGATCAGGGACTCCGAGGACAGTCCGACAGGTACAGATTTCCTCCTGCTCCTCGTCGATGTTTTCACTTTCTTGTCCTGAACTCCGAATGCCGATCTAACTGATCTGCGACTTCTCAGATTTCTGCCGGTCATCCTATGAGGGTTACGACGGAGAGGAAGGAGACCTGCCCAAAAGGAAAGAGGTCGATGGCGTCAAAGAGGAGCGTTACTCCCCATGGGCTGCTGACAGGGAGCCCAGTGTGAGGACAGAGTCCCCCGCCGGGGCGGAGCCCAGGGACATATACAACACGGAGCAGCTCGTTCCTGCTCCGGCTTCCTACCAGCCGTACAGGTGAATACCTAGATAGATAGATAGATAGATAGATAGATAGATACTTTATTGATCCACCAAGGGGGAAATTCATGGTCCCAGTAGCTTAAAGACATTACACACAACATACATCATAAACAGGATGATAAAATAACAAATCCACATGACTAATATGGACAATAAACAATCCAGATGAATGTACTAAGGGATGTATAAGCATGAGACGCATGCAGTGACAAGGCAAGGACTGACCCTGTGATTCAGTATGCATGGTAAGGTGCTCTATGAGAGTGTGTCAGTCCTTCCAGAAAAATGTTTTTTTGTGATAGTTGCGGGCAAAAATCCTTGATTATGCGGCACATTTTCTTAAAAAATGCAATGGAATATGCGGGATATTTATGCAATTTCATGCGATGAAATTGCCGGAACTTGCAAAAATTGCAGGAACTTGCAAATAGTTTATAGTTTGATGAAAAAGAGCGTTTCGATGATGTTCATGTCCCGTAATTACGTCACTTTGTAACGTTCCCATGGCAACAGGGGAAAACTGCTGCTCTTGTGTGAAGTAAACGCAACATTTTCAACTTTCTGCTAAGATATATGTGAAAAGGAAAATGCGGGGATTATGAAATCATGCATGCCCCGCATATTTTGCGTGGAAATCGGCAATTTATGCGGCGAAAGTGCGGCGTATTTGAAAAAAATGCATTGAATTATGCAATCGCATAATCGCGTTTTTCTGGAGGGACTGGTGTGTGTCATGGTGGTAGTGAAAATAACTCCAATAGTACAAGGTCTAGAGACCAGCATTAAATATGGACAATATAAGAGAATAATGTAGACGTAGTAATATAAAAACTATATAGCAGTGCAAGGATAAAGTAAAAAAAAAAATACAGCATTAAATATGGGCATTATAAGGGAATAAAGTAGACGGTAGGATATACACAAATGAACAGTCAATATTAGAGGTTTGAAGTTTAAAGTTATGCCACATAATGTCTTGATGAACAGAACCATGACCACCTTTTTTTTTTTTTTTTTTTTTTTTTTTTTAATCTTTTGCTCCTCAGGTTCCACGAGTACGGGAAGTCTCCCTCCCCCTCCTCCAGCGTCGGCAGCAGCAGCAGCAGCGGGTCGGGACGCAGCAGCTTTGAGTCCCGAGTCCCCGATGTGGCCACCGTCCCCGATCACGACCCCTCAAAGCCGCGTACGCATGAGGTTGGCCCTTCCTCGTGCGGGCCCCACCACCACCACCACCACCCCCCCCCCTCCCTGCCACACAGGACTACCCGGGGGTCCTCAACATGACCATGGCCCAGGCCGGCAAGCCGGCGGTGATCGGCCACCACATCTACAGCCCGTACGGTGGCGAGCAGCCCCTGGGCCAGTGGAGCGGAGCCGGGCCGGCCCAGTATCCCCACCCTCCTCCTCCCCCCCCACACCTGACAACTGACTACAGCACTCAAGCTGTGCACCACGGCTATCACCATGGCAACGTGGCCGAGTGGAGCCAGTACCCGCTGTTCTCTTACTCCTGCTGGTGAAGGGAGCTTCAGTGTTCAATGCTAACTGACTGAGAGACTTTTACCCATGCAGCTGCTGCTGCTGCTGCGCCGCCGCCGCCATCTTGCCAGACTGCTGAGCCAGCGCTCCCAGCTGTGAGAATGCATGCCCAGAGAGGGACGGCTGGGGGCCAGAGGCCACGCCACAACAGTAGAAAAAAAGTGAAGAAGTATAAGGAGACGTCTGTCGCTGCCTTCTGTTCGCACCGGCAGGTTTCAGACCGTCAGTTCTGCTGACTGAAAGCAAAGCGTGCTACGCCACACTGTTTGATGGTTTTACCGTTGAAATGTCTATTTATTTTGTATTTCATCTCATCTGCCAAGTTTAAATATTATTTTTGTAAAAGAGAGTAAAACATTAAGTGTGCAATTCATGTCTGTCTTCAAATTGTGATGTGATCTGGGAATAAAAACTTTAAAGGAACGTGATTGGATGTCTTGTTTGTGTAAGAGAAAATATATTTCATCTTTGCCATCTATTACTAAAACAAAGGTAGAACATTGTAGTTTATATATAAGATATAACTTTTGGCTTATCCAACTGTAATAAAAATGTATTGAAACACAGATGGGTGGTGTAAAATAGTAGTTCCCTTTACTCATTTTTACACACTTTACTTACATTCAAACAAATTGTAATACACCGTTATTATTACCAACCCTCTGATTCCTACCCAGGCCTTCATATCATCCATTGGCTGGACAAGCCGTGAAGTTTTAAATTCCCTGTGTGCAATTTTAGATTTCATCCAATCCGTGTTCTGCACACTGCAAGTTTAGCCTACTGAATGAACGAGGAAAGTTTGTAAAAAAAGCGTCTTTGTTTGCGAGTCCACATCTGCATGCTTTGTCGGTGGCCAGCTCTGATAAGCGGCCCTTCCTTTGGTGGCGTTTGTTTGTATTTCCTCTTTGTTGACGTAACGAGGGCCACTCTGTAGTTTCGACAGGCCCAGCATGCATTAAAGACATTGTGTTACTGTGACTCCGGCTCACCTGCTGAGGTTTACCCACAGGCATCATAAAGCACTGCACGACTCTCAATCTCCATCTCAATGGGCCTTAAAAAGCATGAAAATGGGGGGCTGTTGACTCCTTTTCACAGCTGAAAAACAGAGGTCGGGCCCATCACCTCCACCCTGGGTGGAGATGAGCTGCTAATGACTGTTGTAAAGGCGGGGGGGTGTGTGGGGGGGTCATCCTTCAGGAACAATTGTGGAGTGGTGTGGACTTTACTCAGTGTGAGTCATTATCTTCTTAAAGCACTATGTCCAAGCTCAGGCTTCCCCACCTCTATGTTACACACTTTCATTCACTCATTTGAATGAGGATAAGAAAAGAGAGATCTACAGTATACAGGAATCTGTACTGCATGATGAAGCTCAAATTCTGAGATGTTATGAGATTGTATAATTCCCAGAAGACATCTGTTTGATTAAACCCAATAACGAATGAATCATATTAAGGAAAGTAAGGAAGTAGGAAAATAAAATCATCAAAGGCTAAATATTAAAGTGCTCATATTATGCTCATTTTCAGGTTCATAAATGTATTTTGAGCTTGTACCAGAATAGGTTTACGTGGTTTAATTTTCAAAAAACACCATCTTTTTGTTGTACTTCACATTGCTGCAGCTCCTCTTTTCACCCGTGTGTTGAGCTCTCTGTTTTAGCCACAGAGTGAGACATCTCAACTTCTGTCCCATTTTTTTTGGGAGTCGCACATGTGCATTAGCAGGTCAAGGACTACTAGCTAGAAGCTAGCGCTGTTAGCGGTTAGCCGCCTCGTTCTCAATGGCCAAACACTGCTACAACACACACAAGTTCACCCTACAAAAGAAATTGTATAGAACTACTTACATGTAGCTGTTCTGCAGGTATTCCACGCAAAGTTGGAAGTGTGCCCTCGTTTAGAAGAAGTCTCCCGGTTAATCCTGCCTTGTACTGACCGAAGCTGGAGAAACAGCGAGCTTTTGCCACAGTGATCATACAGTAATAATGCATACGGAATGTTAGTCCCCACTTCATTTATGCATATAATCTGTATTTACAGACAAAAGCAGCTCTAATATCTGTCAGTGCACAATACAAAATAGAGCTACATTTAAATTTGCGTAAAGCCAGCGACGTCACCGGAGTATTTAGATGATAAATCTTTTGGTCGCATTTTTCAACAAGATATTGTCACTTGTGTATTTATTTATTTTTTCTAGTTGGATAGCTAAAAACAAACCTTGGAAAAAAGTTTGGATCTTGTCCTTTACTAACCGTTTAAGGTGAGATTTTTCAAAACTATCCCGCTCGACCGGTTTTGTCCGACTAAACTCAAGTGTACGTTTTCATTTTTGCTTTCCCTTTAAAAAAGTTTTCTCTGATATTCTTCATAATAACATGGAGCATATATATGATAATTAGTCGTTCATTTCTTAATTTCGTGAATTAAAATGTGGTATCAGTTAGACTCCTCTCCCTCATATCAAAACTGATCTGAAGAAGTATTTTGATACGATTAGGTTTTCAGAATATGAAAACCGTGCTTGGAAGCACAACCTTTTGTATTAATGTGTACTTATTTTATATTTTATAAGTTTTATAAGTTTAATGTTTAATAACGGTGTGCTTGTCTATTGTGTGTGTGATGGTAGAAGTGTGATTTAAAGATGTAAAAAAACAAAAACAATGTGAAACCTTTATCAACCTTTTTCTTTTAGGTGGGATTTGTCATAGCTGGGTTCCAGACCTCTTGCTCGATGTCATCATAGTCAAATGAATGAAAAAAAATGGAAACAAAATGGCAATGGAGTCTGTTATCAGCTGCAATGTGTTCGGTAAACCGCGTTTGTCTGGATAGATGAGAATACAGCATATAAAAAAAGAGTCAGCGTCTGCATCAGAGGGAATATCAGTGGTATATTTTAGATGGTTATCAATCACAGTAGATCTTGGATAACTGAGTGTATCTTTTCTAAGGGCAGGGGTTTGAAAGAGGGGGGCGATGGGGGGCGTTTTCTGAAGAGGCAACAGCTTGGAATGGACATCCTGTCCTTTTGGGTTAACTGCTAGCACCACATCACTTTATGCTGATGCTATTTGATCGTCTACGTGTACCCCTAGGGGTACTTTGGAAGATTGTAGCGGGTACGTGACATATTTAACAACATTTTCAATAGATACAAGGCTGTTGTCCAGAACAGTGTTCCTCTTTATGTACTTTTTTTGTGTGACAAATGTGACATTTGTGTCGCCTTCTTTGGACCTATTCTTGCCTTCCTTCCTTCTACAGTTTCTCTAGGAGAAGTTTCTCACTTTTTTCAAAGTTATGTCACTGTTTTTGAAGTTTTTGATCATTTTTTTCGACCTATTCTTGCCTTAGGCTACTTCCTTTCTTCTTTCTACCATCTTTTTCCCAAGGCTGTTGTTTAGAAAATCTATCGCTGACAGCACTGTACTGTTCCTCTTTATATAGACCTTTTTCTACCAAAAATGATTAGCGCTGGTCAGGGGGTACTTGGCTTAAAGAAACAATTCAAAAGGGGTACATCATTGAAAAAACTGGTCTACATCACACTAAAATAGTATAGTAGTAGTATACTGCATATTACGTGTTCTGTTGATGCCAAACGTGTTGCACTCAATGTACATGTCATGTTGCCTACTGTACGTCTCGGGGTGTGGGGGTGGGGGTGTCCTCCTGCTCTTCTACACAGCAGGGGGAGAAACAAGAATGAGAGTGAGCACTTAGTAAAATTCCCTCGACACACATCCACACACACACACACACACACACACCCACAACTCCACTGGGTTTAATCTGCATAGCTCTACATCAATGGGTAATTTGGGGCCTTTTAATTGCTCTGATAATGGGTCCGGCAAAGAGCACCAGATCGACCTGCACTCAGATGCCTGTAAAGGCCGCTGACGTGGTTAAGTGCATGACATATGTCTGAAGTATCCCCCGGGTGGTATTAGTACAACTCTAGAATGAAAAAGAGGCATAAACGCAGCAGATTGTTGATCCTGGATGTCCAGCGCTAGTGTCAGCACATCCCACCAGACAACTTGGTGGGGGCTGGCACAATAGTGTGAAACAGAGAGGGGGGGGGAGGAGAGGGGGGCACTCACTTAGGGCTGGCCGGGGGGTAACAGATGTAGATGAAACGGACGTCGGAGAGGAAAGCAGCAGTCAGCCTTCATAAAGCTGACGGAGTGGAGGGCCAAATGGAGAGGAACTGGCAGAGACTGGGGCGGAATAAAAGACACGAGGCAGCAACCAGGAAGATGGCCATCAGTGGAGCTTTTCTGTTACAGCAACATGACCTTTCATGCAGAGTAAAACCCCCCAACTATTGTCACAGCAAGGATTTTAGGATCACTGAGGTCACGAGTCGAGGCCCTCACCCCAACACGCTCAACAAGTGTCTGAAAATGGACTTTGGATTAATTGAGTTAGCTGTGCATTTACACATCCTGCCAGGTGCATTTAAATGGAGCAGTTCTTTGGAAATCAACAAGTGCTTATAAACTCAAGACAACTAACTCAACTGTCAGAACTCTCTCCTATTTTCCCTGTAATTAGCACTAGACTGCATGAAACTGTTTATGAAATACGTACTTACATGAAGTAAAAGGAAATGAAGCATTTCATTTCCCAACATGAAGGCTAAATGGCGTTTCAAAGCCTTCTCGACGCTGCCAGGAATGCATTTCTGATGGAGAGATACGGAATCCTTAGATTATTTTGTTGAACTAAAAGAAGTTGAATATTCAAAAACAAAATATATACACACCACATGCCCTCGATGATAGCTATACGGCCCTGGCACCAACTAGCATGCACACACATGACGAAAGCCATATATTACCATCTTTATTAAAGTTTGCATATCTTGTGTGACGGTTTGTTTTAATACACTGCATTTGTTTTTCTTAAGACGTAACTCTCATTATAGGAAAAAGAAAAGTACACTTTCGAGTTTTTTTTTTTCTTCTTCCAATGACGAAAAGGAAAAGGATACACAGTGGAGCGGACGTGTCATTAAGCTTCTTGAATGCGTCTATTAAACAGCGTAAGAAGAGGCAACAAGCTGAAGCGTGGAGCAAAAGCTCGACTCGACAAACAGAAACATTCTAAAACTACTCGACATTGTGCTCTTTGGATTCAGTAATGGAATAACATATTCGGTAAAGACCAATGACAGGACACAACAAAATATACGACCGTGGTTTGGTTTGTCATCACACAAAAAAAAAAGTCGAGAAATCCTTTACAGACATGGCAACATTATGTACTACAACCTGCTGCACCAGCGCCTCATCAGTCAAATCAATTTAAAAAAAAAAAAAAATTATTCAACAAATTGTGATGTCCGAGCGAGGCACAGGACCCAAGGCTCCCTCTCCACCCACAGAATACACTGAAATGTAAAAAATGTCACAACAAAAGGTCAGGATGTAACCACAAAAACAAGGCACAGTGTTAAAATTGAACAAGTTAATGATTACTCAGTAGTTTGGAAGGGAAGATAACTCCGTCGGGAGTTCCTGGCAACAACCAGTAGCTGCTAGAGAGGAGAGATAGGAACTAAAGTCTGATGAGAGCGCTCCATATTACCATGTTATTGCATAGCCAGCAGTCTTTGCTGCTTTCTGTCACTTGAAGATATGGAAGAAATTCTCTCTATGATAAACAATGCGGAGGCAGCTACAGTGACAGGTAATAATGACTCTAATAATGCGACAAACAGTAGCATTTTTAGCTGAGACTCAATGGGGCAGAGTATAATTATCTAAGAAGATATTTGAAAAGTAACAAAAAGTGTGCAAAGGTCCGGAATGACACTTTGGTTCCCGAGGCACTCAAAGTGGTCAACGTGCAACGTGGAAGCGATGCTGCTGCTGCTGCTGCAAAAAAAAGAAGAAATTCCTCCAGGTACTCCAGTCGGCGTCTCCAGTGCTCAGACATTCAGTTCACAACAGCTGCTTCAATCCTCACTGGAGTCCCCCGAGTTGTCCAAGTCCACGTCCTCCCATGAAGCCTTGGTGCGCTGCTCCCAGCTCCTGGCCTGTGCGATCACAGCGGGGGGCATGAGCGCCACGCAGGCCGCCAGGCCCGAGACGCGCTCCTTGAACGCCGTCTCGTCCTCCCACTCGTCGGCGTCGGTGTTCAACGCGTGAACGTATTTCATCCTGTTGCCTTTGTCGTGCGAGCGTCCTCCCAGGACGTAGATGCGACTGTCCAGCACAGCTATGCCGGGTTCTCCATGTCCCGCGGGGAGGGGGGTCAGTAGAGACCAAGAGCCGGCTTCGGGGTTAAAGCACGCCACCTGAAAAGAAAAAAGGGGAAACTAATTGGTCTGTTTCATAAAAGTGCTGTCCAAACATTAATGCCTTGTGACAAAAGGCACTGCTCTGGCTCCTACTTAATTCAATAAGGCAGAGATCTTCACCAGGGGGTCCAGGACCCCTAGTGGGGTCCTCAGAGCACCAAATTATTATTTTTTTGAAGTTATTTTTCAAAAACTAAAATGTCTTAACATGAATCCAACAGTAGTAGTATTAGCAAATATAAATCAGCCTATTTGTGAAAGAAAGCCAATTGATGATATGGGCTTACTGGCCTATCAGTGAGGTAGTCACTAAGGTAGCCACCTACACATACAGTATGTATGTTTAACATTAAAAGATGATTTATAAAATTGTGTAAATTATTATTTAAATTTTAATATTCTATGCACTCAAAAGGTATGTATCAAGGCTTTAGGCTGCCCGCACATTATTGTAAGCCCAGTTTAATATGCAACTTTATTTTATACATATATAGTAGTGGGGGGGGGGGGGGGGTCCCTGATCCATCTCTCTCAGTTAAGGGGTCCTTGACTTAAAAAACGTTGAAGAACCCTGCAATAAGGCAACCACCAGCTTTTTAGCTCACAAAGGGCATTCATCAGGAGGTAAAATAACATTAGAATCAATAAACTATAGGATATTCTATCATTTAAATATGTAAGATATAGAGGAGTGAGAGAAGTTAGGGCACTTTGAGGCAAAAAAAAAAAAAAAAAAAAATAGAAAATCGACAAACAAGAAATATGTCAAAATGCAAGAACATCTGTATGTGTAAAGATGAAAAATGTCCACCAGGCACCATTTCAAACTGAAAGAGACTGTGGGACCTCCTTCATCGTGCAACACTAAACTCTGACGACTTGTGCCGTTGTACCTTCAGGACATCCCGCCGATATCCACGCTCGTCGTTGCTTCCGCCGATAACATAAATGCGTCCATTAACCGCAGCCGTGCCATGCCACGCTCGCTCCACCGGCCCCTCAGCACATCCTGTCCAATGATTGGCCGCCGGGTCAAAGCAGTAGGTCTCTCTGAGGTAGGCCATTCCTCGGCGCCCGCATGTTATGTACATTTTGTCGCCCAACACTGCTCCAGCGTGGGCGTAAATCTGGAGGGAAGGTTAGACGAGTATTAAAAGAAGTACCTGGCTATGTGTAACAGGAGAGCCCCCAGTACGACAACACACATGTGGGTATGTAGCACCATCGTGTGGACGGTAGCAGTATGACATGCAATGTTTTCATCTTCGAGCCATTCTCATACCTCTCTCTTTAGGGGTGATACCCATTCCCACATGTTGGAGTGCGGGTCGTAGCGCTCCACCGATTCCAGTTCAGTGCTGTAGTCCCGTCCTCCAATGGCATAAATATGGCCGCCCATCACACAAACGCAGTGGTCAGCCCGCTGCTGTTGCAGAGGCTGGATGGAGCACCAGCTGTTGTGACGAGGGTCATATCTGGGGAAGAATGGACAGAAGGATCAAAACGGTGAAGTGAAAAATAGGACTTTAAAAAAAAAAAAAAAATGCATTCAGCAGGGAGAAAAGCTGCGGTCAAAGTATAGATACAATCAACTGAAATATGAACCAACCACGCGTATGAGCACGCTATCGGAACACAACAGATATGTTAAAAAGGGACAGTTCACCCCAAAATACATATTTTTCCTCTTGCCTGTAGTTCTAAGTATCAATCTAGAATGTTTTGGTGTGAGTTGCCTAGTATTGGAGATATTGGCTGTGGAGATGACTGCCTTCTCTCCAATATAACGGAACTAGATGGCACTTGGAAAAATTTGAAAAACTCAACAGCAAAGTCTCTTTCCAGAAATCCTGACCCAGTTCCTCAACATAATCCACAGATCTGGTTGTAAGAGGGTTTCATGTAGAAACTATTTTCTTTTTGCCAAACTACACCCTCTGTAAACATACAACCGCGCAGAAGGAAGCCTGCTCATGGACGAGAGGCGTGTGCTCGTGACAAAACAGAATGTAAATGTGCCGCAGGGGAAAGTCTGACTGGTCCACACAGCATTCTGGGATGGGAGAAAAACGTGCTCTGGTTTATCGGCATTTCTTTAAACCAATCACAGTCATCTCGGGCGGTGCTAAGCAGCCGCCGCAAAATAGCCTCGGGAAGGAACTTGTTTTGGTGGAACAAAAGTTGTTTTAGTCGTGCAACAGGAAACTTAGATTGGACAGCTAGTCTAGCTAGCTGTCAGGATTTACCCTGCAGAGATCTGAGGGGGCAGTTAACCATAGTCCTCAGAAATCCACCGGAGTTTTGAATGCCAACACAAAGGAAGCGGAAGGTAACGGACATCCAGCCGAAAAGAGTGAAATCTGGCGAAATTTTCGTCAGAAACGGAGCAATCCCGGAAGTGAAACATCGAGGATATGGACTAGACCAAAACAATCTAGATTGATAAAAAAAAAGCACTACAGGTGACAGGAAAAATATGTTATTTTTGATTTTGGAGTGAACTGTCCCTTTAAGTAACTTTTAACATATGTTTGTTTCACACCACCAAAAACAACACTTATAATTTAGTCACTCAAAGTTTAGTTGTTCATTCATTTTGATAATGCAATAAAGCATTTATCAAGCTAAAAATGCCTCACGTTCGCTGGTTCCAGCTTCTCAAATGTGAGGATTTGCTGCTTTTCTGTTTTATATCAGTGTCAGCTGAATTTCTTTTGGATTTTGAACAGCTGGTCAGACAAAGCAAGCGATCTGAGAACATGTTGACATAGGAAATGGCATTCTACTGTATAGACCAGAGCCCGCTTGGCTTACATATCAGCCAATATTAGCTTATTGCAAATCCAATATGTCAGACGATAGGGAACTGCAGTGACTGCAGTTCAGAAATGCCAAAGATATGTTTGTCGTAGTTAACAAACAGAGACGCTGTAACAAAGTTTGTCCAATAGAATCCACTGGCTTATTTTTTCAACAGTTAAACCCTCTGCTCACTACATAATCCGGTCACATTAATTACATTTTTTAGCTTTTTGTATTAAAAAAAAAAAATATATTGGACGGATTATTCTTTTATGAAAATAGTTGCTGATGGGATCTCACCTCCAGCAGCGGGTCTCTGCGCAAAACGCACTGGTGTTCTTGTCTCCTCCAATCAGATACACAAAGTTGTTGAGCACAGCGATGCCCTGGTTGGACATTCGGGGGGTGTGAGCTGCAGTGAGAGTCCTCCACTCCCCCCAGCTGGGGTGGAACACCTGGAACAAATGCTCGCTTTCTGTGAGGGAGCTGGAGGTGAACATCCCCCCGAAGCCCAATATGCAGTGGAAGGTGGAGCGTGGCTGGGTGAGAGGACTCTGCCGGACGGGCTGCCAGATCTCCTGCTCGTGGTATCGCAGCGCGGCTGACACACAATCCTTCAGTGGACACTGGTGCAGTCGGCCATGCAGCCTCTGCAACACTTGCTTCTCAATTAGGCAGAAACGCACAGCATCGAGCATCTTGAGATTGTCCTTTGGGTCAAAAAGTTACATTAGTTGATTGCAATTCAGGCTGATAAAAAGATGTGTGCGAGTACAACTAAAGCACAGTGAGGGCGTTTTCACACCTATAGTTCTGTTTGCTTTGGTCCGAATCCGTTGACTCGGAGCGATTTCCCCCTTTGGTTCGGTTTCGTTTCACACGGAGAAAAATCCAAGCGTACCAAAAATGCGTCACTACAAAACGGCGCGAGGACGTTCACTCCGCTTATTGGTCAGATGTGTCTGGGGGGCGGGAGCGAGGGAGTAAATACAGGAAGAAGGTCCTGTGTTCTGGAATAGTGCACGTTTCTCACATCACCATGGTCAAAGCAGCTCACTTCATTTGAAATAATTAGACATTGTCACGGAGACTTCGCTCTGCTGTGTCTGTCTCCAACGTTAGCGGCGGCTGGTTTGTTTGACCACGGAAAATGCTCTATTTCTGTGAGAGACACGTTGCTAGCTGCTACAGTTTGCATGTTCTTCATGAGGTAGTCACCTGAAATGGTTTTCACTTCACAGGTGTGCTTTGTCAGGGTTAATTAGTGGACTTTTTTCCCTTATTAATAAAAAAGCAAAGGGTGGCTACTTTGAAGAATCTAAAATATAAGACATGTTTTCGGTTATTTCACACTTTTTTTTGTTAAGTACATAATTTCATATTTGTTCATTCATAGTTTTGATGCCTTCAGTGAGAATCTACAATGTAAATAGTCATGAAAATAAAAAGGAAACGCATTGAATGAGAAGGTGTGTCCAAACTTTTGGACTGTACTGTATATAGTGTGTATCTGATGGAGATGAAGAGAGGAGTACAAAATGCAGACACACCTTGGGACTGACCTGCAAGTACACCTGGTCAGTTTCCACCTGCAACGGACTGAAGTGGTAGTGAAGAGCCGCCTCGTACACCTCGTTCTCGCTGTTCACCTGAAGCTCGTCGCTGCTCAGCGCGCTGAAGACTTCATCTTGGGAGAGTTCTCGATACACGTCGGTGCGAGACAAAGTCTGAATGTTCCTGAGGATGTAGGAGTGGATCTTGGCATTAAGTTGTTGCAGTCCGTAGAGATCAGCTAAATTGTGGACCTCTAAGATGTTGCTCTCGTCCAGCCAGGAGAAAAGGAAATCGCAGCAAAAGCCGATGACAATCTCAAGCTTTAAAACACAAAAAAGGACACGGATTAACTAAAGGAAATACAACGATGAACAACGTGACATAGCCTAGCGAAAAGAACAACAAAGAGCTTACCTGTACTAGTGTGGCGGCTATCAGGACTTCCTGCACACACTCCAGGTCTAACTCGATCTCTGAAGTGTAGATGTAGTCGAGTATTTTTTTCATGGCCATGTAAGATACTCCATGAATTGGGATCTCCTTTTGCTGTGTCTCGCGAAGGCCTCCAGCAAACATTCCCCTAGTGGAGAACAGGGAGTGACATATTGTTGAATGGCTTATGTTGGGGTTACCTGGTGGCCCAGTGACAATGAGATGCATACCACATGGCCACAATGACCCAGGTTAGCTGCATGGATATCATGCAGCAGGAGCATCTGGCTTTCTCTTGAGGCACTGACACACCAACCCAATTATCGGCCGTCGGACAGCGTGGCGAGGTCGGTGACCCGAGTCTGTTCGGTGTGTTCGGTCAGTCGGAGGCGCCGTCAGCGTTCATTTGGGCCGATTTGACTTGTTGAATCCATTTTTTATTTAAGTCTGGCTGCAGCGCTATTGTGTTCTCTCGCTGCCTGCCTGCTGCTGTTCCAGCGCTCCCTGTTTCTCTGGTGGTTTGGGTATGTTGTCATGGGTTAACTTTATGCTTTGCAAGAAACCATTTGTGAGTCTGACATGCTGCCCTGGAGGACATGTGCACAATGTATTGAATCAAGTATTATTTTAAACTGCTCTATGCCTGAATTCAGGCATGGTGCCTGAGAACGTTAAGCCTTGTGCTTTGTTTGCACTTTACATCTAGGGATGTAACGGTATGAAAATGTAACCTCACGGTTATAGTGGCCAAAATGATCACGGTTTTCAATATTATCGTGGTATTTTCAAAAGTGTTGTGGGTGATGGTCACGGAGATGAGTCAGGTGATTTGACGTATTGCTGCCTTTAGCAGCAACTTTTTTCCTGCACGTTCTGCAGACAGGATAACTAGCTAAAATATGCCCATGCTTCAGACTTAGTCCTCTTAGAGGGGTGATAAATGTCCTTAGCGTTGTCATCTCCTCCTTCCGCCATGATTCCAACTTCAAGAAATGCATGTTGGAGGCTACGTAGTGCGCCTGCCAACTCGGATGAAGCTGGGAAGGATTAAACACAGGGTTTCTGCACCGTGGTAATCCACCCTGATAATAATGATATTTGAAATGAAAACGGTAATTGTTATCGTCAACATTTTTATCGTGGTTTGCCGGTAATCGTTACATCCCTAGCACATCCATCCATGCACCCATCACTCGTGCAGACTTACACCACTGACTATACTGACAACCACACCCTTTAATGATCATTTAATTTTGTCTGATTTGGAAGTATATTTTAGTAAAAGTTTACCCTGGGGTGTATTTGCTGTGGCCTAGGAGCACGGTCATAACAATGGTATATACATACTGTGCTGCTCTAAAGACAAATGTAAGTGAATAATAAAGAAACTGAAAGTAAAGCACCAAGGAAACCCTGCTGTGAGTTTTACCTAAAATAATCGCAAGAGGCTGCCAGAAGTATACGGTGGGCTTTGATGGCTCGACCCTCCACCAGCAGCTCCACATCAAAGAGTATGCCACTTTCTCTGAGAGCCAGGAGGCCGTCCAGCAGGCTGCAGAAATGGGCTGAACTTTTGTAGGTCTGTCGGCTCAGGCGGCCAGGACTCCGCTTTCCTTCCTCAGACATGGCAGGGTATTGATGTTCAGGCTTCATCACTTTGATCTGTTTAGTACTAACACCACTCTACGTATTCCTTCACATTGTTGTTATTAATATGAGCCACATTCTGCTGTTGGCATGTAGAGAAATATACAGGAAAAGTAGGAATAGGCTGGGCAGCTAGCGGCTAAAGAAGGGTGGTTAAGGTTGCTTGAAATGTCACTTTGTAACGTAACGCTACAGATGTAGTTAGAAATACTACACGCAATTTACGAGATAACTTTATCTACAAAGATATGAAAGTATAACGTCAGTTACATACGTCCTTCCCTCGACGAACTGCTAGCTGCCACTGCGCTGTCCGCTAATGTTAAGTTAGTTGTAACGGTGAAGAGCATAAGCTAGTAAGCTATCGGCTGGTTAGCCTGCTAGCTGCTGTAACGCACTATAAAAACCGCAACGTAGACACTTAAAAATTCAAACACAACGACTGCTCGAAAATATCGTCGCGATCATCAAATACAAACCGTTTTATATAAAGAGTTTAGTCACAAGGACACCCAATTCGTTTTGCTACAGCAGTCGCATGATGTTTTGACAGATCAAAACAAGTCTGTTTACTTTTTGGTGTCGGGCAGTTAGCTCGCACACTATTGGTCACTGCTGTCGTATTGTCCCGCCCAGTTTCTAAGAAAGAGCCAATCAGAGACGTCTGTCACACTTGCAAGCAAATAATATGACAGTTTCAATTTGTCTTTTAACATAAGGTGTTGGTAGAATGAGCCATTATTCTTTTTTATCCCTAGTTTAGTTTCTGAGTATTTCTATTGATGAATGAGTATTTAGTTAAACAAATGTTTAGATATTGTGACTATTTCTGTAAACACAAGAGGGTGCTGTTTCCTTCTCAAATGTCTCAAAGGCCATTTCTAACTGGCCATTTCTAACTGGTCAGACAAATACACCAGTATTTGAGGCACTGGGTCTTTACTTTAGTAGGCTATTTGCATGTTTCTATAACTTTACACCTCTACACTACTTTTTAGGCGTAAATATTTTTATTTTATTTAAATTTTGCATTTTTCAATTGCTACACAGACTAATTACATAGCAGTTAGGCTAATAACCACCTAAACTAGATACATTCCAATTAATGCATGCATTTTTTTGCACAAATAATGAATTTATTTCAGATACATTATACATTTGATTTGATAGAGAATACTTCTGTACTAAATATGTGACTTTAACTTGTAATGGAGTACAATATGGTATTACTATGTTCTATATCCACTTACTGGCACATTTCACCTTTTCCGAAACAAATAAAGTTTCTTTTAACAACAAATACACAATATATCTTTGTCTTTAATACATTTATTTGACACAACAAAATCAAATAATTAGAAGAACTTTGATGTTTCAAGTCTAAAGTAATTATTTATCCTTCTTGCCAACTGTTTGTTGAATTTATCATTTTTGCCCCTCCAATATTTGTTCTCCATCTGATCAAACACTTTCCAGATTGATTTTCCACTGTCTGATAACTGCGTGAAGCTGCCTGATAGATTTTCTAAGGCAGCCGGTCATGATGCTCTTTTTTTTATAAAAATTGAGGCTTCCATATTACTTGGTTTTTACAATCTCATTCATCTTCTGCCGAGGTTTCAATTTGCATTTATCATTTCCTGACACGAAGAGTAGAGATTTTTCCACTTGCAAAACACTGTTGAAATAATCCATCACTTGATTTATTTTCCAGTCTAATACACATTGCAGTGGCGTGCACAGGGGGAAATGAAGGGGGAAAGCTCCCCTGGCTTTTTGTGTTGGGTGCAGAATGGCCCTTTTCCTCCTGACAAATCTGTCATGTGGCTGAAGAAATTCAGTCATAGAGCCTATTGCTGCTCCCTGAACAACAAACATGCACACTGCTGAGACACTGCATACCTAATGTGACTCCATCAAAGTGATGGTCTTGATAAGCCAGTCGGCAGGAAAATAACTGTTCACGATCAATTAATTGTTGTTAATTGTTAATTACATATTCTTTTAAAGAAACAACGTCACCTTGGGAAATTGTGATTGGCATTTTTTTTTAAACGATTTTCTGAAGTTTTATAGACCAAATGGTTAGATTATTTGCAGATTAATAGATAATGAAAATAACTGTTAGTTGCAGCCAAAGTCACAACTTAATTTTTTAATGATTCTTTTTGGGGCGTTTTCGGCCTTTATTTTGACAGGACAGCTGAAGACATGAAAGGGGAGAGAGGGGGGAATGACATGCAGCAAAGGGCCACAAGTCGAACCGGGGCCCGCTGCTTCGAGGAGTAAACCTCTATATATGGGCGCCCTCTCTACTAACTGAGCTATCAGGGTGCCCTTTTTTTTGCAATTATCCACAGTGTTACAATGGCAACAGTCATAACCCAGAAAAATAAACCAGTGGCAGACATTAAAGCTATTGCTAAAAGTGATACTACCATTTCATTTGTTAGATTTCAATTTGCTAATGGTACCCATACAGGTATTGGTTTACCAGAAACATACATCGTGATGACTGACTTTTATTGTGAAATTTTATAATTATTCTGTGATTTTATTTTCTAATATAAGGTGTCATACCTTCTTAGCAGTGAATATCACACACCAATGCACACTTCACTTTTTAATGGCTCACCATAAATTTAGAATAATGTTCAGACATTGCTGATTAGGGTGACATAATCACCGGTAATCAATTAGTGATCAAGTTTAGGATTGTGTAATTGCTCTTGTTGTTGTGACGTCAGACTGAAAGCATGATTTTTGTTTTTGTTGGACCTTCCTGGAGGTCACAGAGAGCCTGGTTTTTGCCATTATTGAGAGTAGAGCATTCCAGTACATTAGCAGCGGACCGTCTCCTCTCATCATGACAAGGCTGTGCAGCAGGCGCGGCAGCGGCTGGAGGAAGAAATGACAAAGAAATGAAAACAAAGTGGGCTGCTTTTACAGAATTAACTGTCAATCTATACTACAAACAGACTTCCAAAAGGGATGTTGGCTGCAGCACTTACCAATACATGCCCTTGGGCTTTTATAAGCATCCTGCAACTGTTAAAGCATTTAATCTCCATTCAAACAAATACTGAACGAGACCATTATATGATGAGAAAAGTTACCGAGTAGAAAGGGAACAATGGCTCTAACAAGGAACAGTGCAGTGCAGCAGGTTGCTGGGATAAAAAGCAAATTCAGCAGCCATGCTCAGCAGCATGTCTCCTGTATGATACATATGATAAGAGAAGAAATGGGCAGAGCAGAGGACAATACTGATTAGTTTGGGAAAGCACAGCTCCGGCGGTGCCATTCATTCTGCCTGCACCACCCCATCTAAGATGGTTTCCATGCTAACTACCTGCTACTTTTAGTGTAGCTTAGGTTTGAGAAGCAAATATATAGCATACAAAAACTGTACCACCATTATTACTTGCATCTAGACTGTAAGAGGTAAAATTTGAGCAGCCTTTTTATAGAAAATATTTTTTTAAAGTTTTACTGCAGAGTCAATACTAAGGCAAAACTGAAGAGTTCATGTCAAAATTCAAAATGGGACAGTCTATAAAGGAATGGGAGCAGTGTGAAATGAACTGTGTCTACTGTATAATATACACACTCCCCGCACTGTGATTCATACGTGGAATGGAGGGGTTGTAAAGTGACTGAGGTGTATACTGGCAGGTGCAATTTCGCTGGGGCTGCTCTGTGACTGTGAGGCGAGCAATCAATTTTCTTTCCACCGCTGTTCGATGAAGCCTGCCAAACGTCTTAGTACGGCGGCCACCGGCTGATACATGATTACCCTGAAATGATAAGCAGTGGGGGGTCGTTTATACTGCCACAGGATTTGGACAGATCGGCCTCAGTGAATTTTGTTGTGATTATGAATCATTTTGTGAGAAATTGCAATGGCATACCACAGTGGGACTGTTTGGAGAAAGAAATTGAAATTTCTAATCTGTATGGAATTCAGTAAGGAATCTGGATAATTGAAATTACATGGGAAAATATTGGGTAACACTTTACTTGAAGGTATCTACATAAGAGTGACATGACACTGTCATGAACACATGATGCTGTCATGACACATGAACCCTAACCCTAACCCTAACTTGTCATGACAAAAACTGAATGACACTTAATGACAGAAGCGTTGTTTATGACTTGTTTATATTGTTTATGACATGTTCATGACAGTGTCATGTCACTCTTATGTAGATGCCTTCAAGTAAAGTGTAACCAAATATTGAGATTTTTTGTTTGACCATAGTCAGCTAGAGCGCTGTGTAGAGTCTTTTATCAACTCCTACATTAGGCCAATATGGTGGGATCTGGGGAGAACTTGTTCGGACGCGTGTTCTGCGTGCCAATAATCAATGTCCACAATTTATCTGTATTTCGGTGCTGTGACCCATTTATTTTCTGTATAACGGCCTGCTTACCGTCACACAAGCATAGAGTCCATTTCATTTCATTTCTGGTTTAGTTTCCTTGTCAAAACAACTGAAACACTGCCCAAACTGACACGACTGACACGGTAGAAAGCTGTCTGCTTTCCGCTTTTCCACACACCTGTGTACCTGTGGTGGATTAGCTTTATGCCTTCCCAAAGGCCATGCTCCACCCAGTGCTCAAACATAAAACTGCACCTTGACATAACCAACATACTAGCCTATACAAACAAAGTGGTGAAAATGGCTCCAACACGCTGTGTTTTTTCTTCCTTGGGTTTGTCTGCTCTACAAGTTGCAATAATTGTCAGTTAATATTCATCTAAAAGAAGAAAAAGTAAAGTCACCATATTTCTACAAGTTTCGGACAGTCCTTCCACATGCTTGTCCATCAGTGCTGTTTTAAAGATGGTCAAAGGAGTGGCCACAACTTTATGGCTTCTTGTAAAAATCGGCAGAGGCTGGATCATACCTTATTTTTCTAGCATGGCCCACAGTGGAAAGCATTCTAAAAGACAGCAAGCAGAGACCTGATAGCACAGCCGGACTGTGCTTTGACAGCTGCTCTCCAAAGATTGGTTTGGTCTGTGTCATGTACAGTTTGCCTGTCGTGTAAAGTTTGCCTGCACTGCTAATGGAATATTGTAAGCGATGTAAAATGAGACATGAAATGATTCATTTACATTATGCTCATCATGATCAGTATGCATTTTCTGTGCGATTTCAATAGCTTTTCAGAAACAGCCGTGCACAGTAACCCTGGTAACCGCCATCCTCTCTAACACTTGCTATGATGCCAAGTAGAAATGGGACTTATGGTTGACCACATTTGAATGGGGATAAAGCTAAACTGTGGCCAAGAACCTGAGCGGGTGGTTGGTCGCATCTGTCATATGTCAGTGGGTCTGGACTCATATTGAACACAGCTTCTGTGGATCAATAGCAACTTGCTGTCCCTCTATTGCGTTATGCTGCTTCTGAATTAAGTTTTCACTTCTTGCTATTGGGCTATGAGGGCTATTTTGGGGTGTGACACCCACCGTCTTATTTGCTGTGACAATGTTAGTGTAAATTCTGAATCATACGCCGACACAGAGGAACACAGAGGGAAAAGTGAGGGGGTAAAAAGAATTGTTTGTCTGAGCACACAGATATGACTGGAACTGAGTAGAATACTTATGTGGCTTTAGAAAGCAGGAAGGACACTCAGAACATTTATATGAATTAAAGGAGGAGGGTCAGCAGGGCTAATGCACACTGGATTGATTCTAACTTTCGGTCTGCTAATGCAATTGTGTTTTAATAAACCCCAATCTCAAGTCTTTTTCTCTCTCTCTGTCTCTCTCTATTGCTCTTTTCCTTCATTTAAATCAGTTTATTCCACTACACTAAATGTAATTATTGAAGCAGCACATACCAACAATGAAATCATTTTATTATATGCTTTGTTTCATTTCATACTTTGCAGACTTTACAGTCCAAAACTAACACTAAGATTCCATTTTGGTAGTGACTTGGAAACATATGTAGAGAATTTTGGTGTCAATGATGGGTTTAAAGGAATCGCACTTATTCTTGCAGAGAGTTTAATTAAAGGATTTCTCTCACTCTCATGCCTTTATGGTAATATATCAGTTGGTTAATTTAGCTTAGTATGAAGTCTGGGGGAAAGGGGAAACAGCTGGTTTCAAGAAACTAAATCTGCCTACCACCACCTCTAAATCTCACCAATTTACATCGTATTTGTATGATCCATGCAACTGGTTGGAGGTTTTGTTACCTTCGTTTATCTTTATGCTGAGCTTAGCTTACCATTTCCTGGCTATATCTTTAATAAGAGGTATTTATGTTCTCATCTAACACTCCTCAAGAAAGTTAAATAATAACTTAAGCCTAGTTCCCAAAATTTTGAACTATTCCTTTAACTCTAATTATAAAGTACATGCGTTTTAAACCTGCAGTACTTGATGTTTGGCCACACAGGGGCAACAGAAACAAGCTGTGAACATATTATCACCTTTTAAGCTAATACGGCTAACGTGTTAGCAAACTGTTGCTTATTTAGTAGTCTATATCCACAACGTTCCACTTCCAGGATTGCTCCGGTGCTGCCGAAAATTCCACCGGGTGTCTGAGGACTATGGTTACCTGCTCCTCAGATCTTTGCAGGGTAAATCCAGACAGCTAGCTAGACTATCTGTCCAATCTGAGTTTTCTGTTGCACAACTAAAACAACCTTTGAACGTACACACATTTCACCAAAACAAGTTCCTTCCTGAGACTATTTTGCAGGAGCACAGTGGCTCTGTCCGGCTCTTAACACCGCCCATGACAATTGTGATTGGTTTTTAATAAAATAATAAAACAGAGGTAGGAACTTTTCTTCACTGTGTATGGGAATGTGCATTAGTGAGTCAATTTTGGGTCAAGGTTGTAGACTTCCTGAGTAACTGGTCAGGTTCAGTGATTCCCCTGACTCCTGCCGTATGTTTACTAGGGGACAGATCACAAATACCGAATATATCAAAAATAACTTTTTCTGTCATTATGGTGGGCTTGGTCACAGCTTCTAGAGTTATTTTAAGACACTGGAAAACTACTGTATCTCCTAATCTGAAAGACTGGACTAATTCAATGGTGGAGACAGCATCTTATGAGTCTATGCTTCACAAACTAACACGGAGGATGGGATGACCTCTTGGGATCTGTTTTGAACCTATACAAGGGCTAATGACAACTCAACCTAAGAAAGCAGAGACTACATACAGCATAGCGTCTTCGTCCTTCTGTAGACTGGATTTCCCCCTTATATTTCTTACTTTATTTTTCAAGTTTTATTTTTCCTTTGTAACATGTCGTATGTTTATGCCAAGGTTGAGAAATGTATGACCAACCCTGTACTCATATACTCTGCTATTAAGAATTAAAAAAAAATGTAAATGAGAAAAAAAAAGCCAATAAACCAGAGTACGTTTTTTCTCCCATCCCGTAATGCTGTGTGGACTAGCCAGAACCTCCTCCGCAGCGCTGTGGAGGAAGGTCTGGCAAGGCAAGACTACTTATTTAGCTACACATCCAGCATATATGGAGCAACATTAGTGTTTAATTATCACCGTCAGGCGTAGATCGTTGACGAGAGCGGTGAGACTCAACCAAAACAGCTCATCTGTGTGCCGGAAAAACAAACCAATGAGCTGAAAGAGGATATAGCTCATTTGCTCTGTAGAGTTGATGGGAACTGCAGAGTTGGGTGACAATGCTCTGTGGGTTTGACACTATGGTTGCCTCTTAAGTTTTACAGTTTATGGATTTTGTTTTTCTTTATTACTCACCAGTGTTGCAGCTGCTCCCAAAAGTCACATTTAACAGAGGAGCATCAAGGTGAGCTTCTGTGTCCGATGGGATCTGTTTAACCGATGGGGGTTGTTTGTCATCTACCAGTACCTGAGGCATTGTGGCATTTGTTCTTGGCTGGGGTTATTTAGAGCCTCAGGGGATTTATAGGACCGTGTTGCAGTGATGGTGTCAAGGATCACTTCGACTTGGTTCTTGTACAGGGATGTAATATTGCAAGAGATTGTTCAATGAGTAGTGCCCTGTACACAATGCGTATGGATTCAGGGTTGCAATGAGAGAGGGGTTGAAGGAATAATCAAGCGGCATGATCAATATGGACCTTAGTATTTCACTGTTTGAGTTTAGATGATGAATTAGACCTCTGCCATGTTTAGATTTTGTATGGTTAGCTATTAGCTTTTCACACCATAAAAATCCTGGAATAAGTTTGCTGCCATATGAGGGGTGTGAACAGTGGGCAGATCAAACGTTTAATTAAGCAGAGAGACGTGATTATGTAATCACTTATTGCACGTATTTCGATTTCTTTTTTCTTTCCTGTTTTAGTTTCTTTCTGTTTTCCTTCTTTCTCATACACATTATTATTGATATCAAACAGAATACATATCGCATACAACACCCATCACATTAAAATCATAAATCATTCATACATTCACATACAAATCACAACAAAATCAAATATTGCAATTCAAAAAACTGGTGTGTATAACATAGCTTTTGATTGAATTAGTACATCAATTATGTTGCTCTGTGCTGCATTCAACCTGCACACACACACACACACACACACAAGGACCTTTGCACTGTCTGACATATTGATATTTATACAAACTAATATATGACTAGCACTATACAGTGTTGGTACAGAACATTCCCATGGCATTAGGGGTTTGGGTTAGTGACTGTAAATCTTTTCATTCTTTTCATCTCTTGATACTTACACCCAGTGGCGGAATGTAACTAAGTACATTTACTCAAGTACTGTACTTAAAGGTGCTCTAAGCGATGTTGGGTGACGTTGTTCTTGTTGACGTTCAAAGTATTTTTAAACAAAACGAGACTAGCTCGCCCTTCCCTCCCCCTCATCCCGTCCCCTCCACCTCCCTTCCGTGCTTCAGCGGACTTCTATATTTCATAACAGTTACTGTCAGCACTGAGGTCAAGTAGAAGACCATATAACAACTATAACTAATTTTTGCGAGCATAATTTGAATGTTCAGCATGGATGTGATCTGAATTTGGTCTGCCTCTTATTTTATTTTTTTAAATATTCATTTTTTTGTGAGCCAGCTTTCTTATAGGTTCAGACACGTCACACTAGAACTCACGATATGATCCCATTAATAAACAATAAACCCTTTGCTACGTACAAAATGAAACGCATTCTATGAATGCCATAACTTCATTTAATCTGTGCTACTCACAATCAATGTTAAATATTAAATAGCTTTAATTTATAATTCTGACTCTTTTCCATAACTCATAACGATAACTTCCTGGCACTTCCAGAGCTCAAACACTAACTAACTTAGTTTTCTAGCCTGGCTCCACAACATAAAGGCCCCTCTCACAGCACCATGAAGTAGGTTTAAAAATATACAAATTCTTTTTCATTATTTAGGGGTCCTCTTGATATCACAAAAAAAATCCACTTGACCTCCTTTAAAACACGACTGAACAAAGTGTGAAGTTACAGAGAGCCACCATGTATTTCTCTGTTCTGGCTGGCTGGTGCTGTAATGTATTGTGAAGCCTCACTGCACAGCAGAGGATATTAAAGGTCTGTTAAAGTGAGAGGTTTTTTTTGTCAACACAAATAAATCACCCAAAAACCGGCGATGGGCTTAAAAACACAGAGGAACAACTGCTCCCCAAATACTATTTAACAAGGATAGGCCTTTGTGGAGCTACAGCAGGGGAACAATTCCTTCTTAATAGGGCATGGTACTATATTGATTTACACTGGCAGTGACACATAAAACTATTTCCCCAAAATTTTCCCACAAGAACCACTCACAAATGCCTTATGTAATGAGTCTCTCTCTGAATCCAAATATGGACATATATTTGAATCAAGTTACTTTATGTATTGTGTAAATGGACACAAGATGGGAGTCCAAACAGTTGATAGAGTGTACCGAATAAAAGAAGTGATCAAAGAGCGATCAAATATTTCATGCAACAGCGAGATAATGTTTCAAAACTGTTTGGAACATGTTATCTGTTCTTGTACAAAACTGCTATCTGCTTTCTGTTTGTTTATGTGTGCTCTGTGGCAGAAATGTTCATTTCAGAAACCATGTTCCCTTTTTCCATGAGAGGTATTCTTCCTTTCCAGATTGCACAAGCTTCTCCGGCCACACTCGATTGGGCTGAATGCCCTTGAGCCCATCAACTTGTCACTTGTCAATCATAAATAAAGTGGTGGACACACTGTCAAAAAAGCCCAACAATGTCATGTCACCACAGTGCTCAGTTGTCTGGACATTGAGACACAGACATTTTAAAAAGAAAATTAAAGTTAAAAGAAAAATCCAAATGTGAGTGAAAGTAGTAGAGATTGCAAGAGGGGAGAGGTACAACCACCGTTCCAAATTTCATTATATTGAATAGTTGCTCATTCGAGGTGAAACATTCAGCCCTGCAGTACTGTTCCCCCCCAAATTCTTTTTCAGCATTCTGGCTTTTGTCTGAAAAATATGTGTACATGTGAATTGTCTTGAGTGACTTGACACAGGTGTCTCTGTGGCAAGTAAACACCCACAGAGCTGTTGTTGTTGGTGGCAAGTCATTTCACTGTTCTGCCCTCTCTCTCTCTCTCTCTCTCTCTCTCTCTCTCTCTCTCAATAAAAACAGCTATTACTGTTCTCTCGTACAGCCTCCACTTGAAACAGGAGTGTGTGGGGACGGTGTGAAGAAGCAGTTAACAATCTGTTGCACTAGCAAGAGAGGTGCAAAAAATGCGTTTAAAATAGTCTGAGGTGTTTTCTGCGGAGGGATCGGGACAGGGATTCTAATCGTGATGATGATTTTAATTGTATGGACCTTTAAAACATTATGCAATACTGCAGATGCAGATAACCTGTGTGGTTGGCTTTGGGTATATGGGCTGCAGTACATTACACATTGACGAGCTTAATGATCTTTATAGAGAAGTGAGTTAATGGCCTTGAATACATGCACATATCAATCGATGTGCATCAATAGTCATTACTAAATTGTGGCAGCTGAAAATGATTTGGGATTTTCTTTTTCTTTTTAGATGCAGAATTAGCATTGTGGTGTTTGGGTGACAAAATGAACTTCAATGTAACACAAGATGATGTAGTAGTCCCCTTATAATGTACACTCTGTGTGTGTCTACATAAAACAAACACTACTCATAAGAGCTGTTTGTATCCACACGACCCTCAGGGTGTGAAGACTTCAAATCTGTCTGAATTTCTTTAAACAGCATTGTTTCTGTTTTCCACAGCTAAATACTTCCACATCGCTATACAGCCTTGATTTAGAAATGTTCCCCATGTGGACAGAAGAACACAATATTATATAGTTCACATGCATGCCATTTTATGGCAATCACAATAATCCCCATTGGAATTTGAAACATTGCACTCATCAAAATATCAATATTAGCCTACATTCTCATTGGGGAGCTAGGCTATAATGAAACCTGCCTCAATGCGAGAAGGCTCAGCGTGCCCCTTTACAACAGCCTAAATTAATCATCAAATAATCATCACTAATAGTGAAACAGACCACGAGTAAAAAAAAAATTCAAATAACTCAATTCCCCCGTTGGCCCCTGTGAGAGCGCGTGCGTGCGTGCGTGCGTGCGAGCCACGGAGATATTATTATGTAACATGTCCCCAATCACATCCCTGCCTGAGTCTGAGGCATAAGGTCGCTTTAAGAGCTATCTCAGTTCCTATCAGTGCTCCTGGCAGGACACCTCCTACCTTCTCCTCGACCAAAAACTCTTGTTGTGTCTCACCTGATGCAAAGCAGCGCTGGAAGCCTGAGGGGAAACAACATCTCGGTAAGAAACAACGGCTAATTAAGACACGGCATTTCGAGCTAGCCTGCAACTGTTTAAAGGGGTGGAGGGTTTTTTAACTGAAAGTAGGAAAGACATGTTTCCTATAAGGTCGGTTATTTTGTATTTTTATGACATGCGACGACAAAGCTCCATAACGACTCTAATATTTCAGTTTCAGTAGCCTAACATTTTCTTCTTTATGGGTTCAGTGTCTGTGTGTGTAACGACAGGGAGTTTTAAACGTCCTATCGCACGCGCTGGTGTTTTTGAATTCCCCTGTGCTGTCAGGCGAGCTAATTCTGATGTTATTTGTAGTTTTCTTCTTACTTAGTGGCCAGCTTGCTGTCCTTAAGTGTAGGTTTAGTGGACGTTTAGGTGGAAATGAGTGATGTCCTGTCCCCCCCCTCTCCTGACAGGAGAGCAGCGAGCACACTGGAGGACAGAGGAGTCTCCGCCACCTGTCCGGAGCCGAGAGAGTCCGCGTCAGACACGCAGCTGCAGACAGACAGTGGATCCAGCTGACAGCTGAAGACAGACAGTGGATCCAGGACAGCTGAAGAGACCCAGGGTACAGTAGCCCCTCTTGACACTTTTTCATCCCTTCATGTGGTTTTCATCCGCCCATAATCATTTTCGCATGAAAAAATCGAGACTTGTGTGATGTCAAAGTAGATCAGATAGGTGACCGAACAATGACAGATAAGGATTTAAAATCTCATTTACAATTTACAAACATCCCACTTCTGAGACTAATCCCCTCCCTCCCCCCCTCCACCCCCTGACCTCAATGATTTCTTTGTCTTTTTTTTTTTATTTTTATATGTGAATAATATATATATATATATATATATATATATATATATATATATATATATATATGTGGTATTCCCGTACTTAGCTCCAGGTACAAGTGTTTACTTTTGTTATGATTATCTTTGTAATCACCACAGATTAAACAGCACATTATAATAGGACCTTTCTGCTCATAACAGAGACAGCCACAAGCAATTAACGTCCTGCCTGTCAACATTTGTCATCGTTAAGGAGTCCTCAATTAAAAATGATAAATCCTGTAGATTGTTATTCTAATAGCATAGCTGTGTTCATTTCTGAAGATTTGATCCAAGGGCATCAGTACTGTTTTTCACTGCTGCGCGAGCACGCACACACGCACGCACACACACACACACACACACACACACACACACACACACACACACACACTACTAAGGTTCTTGGTCTTGGTGTAACAAAATTGTATTTCAGTTCTGTTTTCCAGTACATTAATTTGTTGGAGATTGTAAGGACCACATGTGCTTTAGAATCTATTGTGAATGCTCAGCGACAGCGAGAGGTGTCTGTTCTTTATGGACAGAAACAGAATAAATTCCCGCTGTCAAAAGGGGAAAAAACAGTGAGAGGGAATGATTGTCCCTGAAGGAGCAGTCATTATCACATTATTGTGATGGAAATTCAAATCAGCATGCCATTATAGCAATGCCAAGAAGTCTGGATCTGTGCTGTTTTCTTGATGGCATGCTATCAGCGCATCATTTCACTCTCATAGCCGGTCCTTGAGGAGATAGAAAATCAGTCTCATGATATCTGCATATTATACCAGCATTGATAATTCCCTTCATACGTCTCTGTTTTTTGTTATACTGAATCCACTGCCGGTGTGTACAAAGATGAAACTGAACCACTAAACACGACATAAAGACAATTGTGCGATTACATTCAGAAGCACTGAAAGAAACAAAAAAACAAAAAACTACCTGCAAGCAAGAGAATCAGTTTCTGCCACATATCCTTATTTAAAAGTAGTAACCGTCTAATGATGAAATGAGCTTTTTCAGCAAGTTAGGGTCAATTTCCTCGCATGCTGCAGTTTTAATGGGAGCTACATTTCAATTTGAGTGATAAACCAACCTCTTAATATCTCAAGAGCTCCTAACTTTAGAAATACACTTTTCATGACTGGAAATTTATACAAGCTCACTCATTTCATTTTTTCCCCTTGTTTTCAGGCAGCAAGTAAATTTCGTTGTAAAGACTGCCGAAGATTGAGGATGAGGCAAAGCTGTAAAAAAATGCAAATGTTATTCATGAAGTAATTACAGCAGGTGTGACACACAACAAATTAGTTCCATTAAGCCCCCCATCGGCTTTTGAAGTGAGCCCAGGAAAGCCGCCATGGAGCTACAGCACAACACCAACCACAACCAAGCCTTGTGGAAAGAGATACCGTGGGATTTCACCGACGAGTGCTCCCTCTCAGTGAGTGGCAACACTTTTCTCATCATCGCTTACAGTGCAGTTATGGCAGTAGGTCTCATTGGTAACTCTTGCCTGGTGTTTGTCATCACACGGCACAAGGAGATGCGCAACGTCACCAACATCTTCATCGCCAACCTGTCCTGCTCTGACATCCTCATGTGCGTCGTGTGCCTGCCAGTGACTATTATTTACACGCTGATGGACCGCTGGATCCTAGGTGAGGTCCTGTGTAAGCTCACGCCGTTCATCGAGTGCATATCGGTCACCGTTTCCATCTTCTCCCTCGTCCTCATCGCCATGGAGCGCTACCAGCTCATTGTCCACCCGACAGGATGGAAGCCCATGGTGGGCCAGTCCTACATGGCCGTGGCTGTCACCTGGATCGTTGCCTGCCTGATCTCGGCGCCTTTCCTCTCGTACAGCGTACTCACCTTGCCCTTCCAGAACCTGAGTCTCCCCTTCCCGGGCAGCGACCACCTCGTGTGCATGGAGCGGTGGCCCTCAGTTCAAGAGCGGCAAGCTTACACCACCTCCCTGCTGGTCTTCCAGTACTTGCTCCCTCTCGCCCTCATCATGATCTGCTACCTGCACGTCTACCTGCGCCTCAGGAGGCGGAAGGACATGGTGGAGCGCGGCAGGAACACCACTCAAAAGAAAACCAAGGGCGCCACCAGGATCAACGCCATGCTGTTCTCCATCGTGGTGGCGTTTGCCCTCTCCTGGCTCCCTCTCACCGTCTTCAACGCGGTGTTCGACTGGAACCACGAGGCCATCCCGTCCTGCGGCCACGACGCCATCTTCTCAGCCTGCCACCTCACGGCCATGGCCTCCACCTGCGTCAACCCCATCATCTATGGTTTCCTCAACAGCAATTTCCAGAAACAGGTGAAGTCTACCCTGTTGCGCTGCCGCTGCTGGGGGGTGACGGAGAGTTACGAGAGCGTCCCGCTCTCCACTGTCAGCACAGAAGTCACCAAGGGGTCAATCTTGAGCAATGGGTCTATGAGCATGAGCATTAGGTCCTAAGCCTTTTCAGTGAAAGACAAAGAGACTACTGGTTGCTTCTTCAGCCTTCATCGTGTCATCCTTTGGAGCTTTTTTTTTTTTTTTTTTTGCTTTGTTGTGTCCGAAAGCGAGGTGTACATTTACAAAGTTATAAACCTCACAGCACAGCAGTCCAGAGAGAGCCCACTGAAGACACTTTACCAGCACGGGCCTACGCCCTCGCTTCAGTATGAGTTAGCATGTAAGAGGAAGTAGATAACACATTGATGGTGCAAAGGTTGGACAAGTTTAAGTATTGTAGGGCGAGTGAAGGCACTTTACATGAACACTTTTACAACTCTGTATAGTCCATTCCTCGTGTGCTGTGGGCACATGAGGAATCTTTGTTAGACAGCATTTCATCTGGTAAATCTGTCATGTTTTCTTTTCTGAAGCACTGGGATCTACTCAGAAGTCACGTTTCACTGAATATCAGCTGGGTTTGCTTTTCACACTGTTACCTGCTTTAAATGTGAATTGAGCCCCCCCCCCGAGAGAACTGAAAGGACAAAAGGGGTTGGGGCACTGCAAATGTTGTTTTCAATTTTGCTGTTTTATATTAATAGTATTGATAAAAAAAAAAATGTGAGAGATTGTAAACTTTGATGTGTTAATGATTATCAACCGAGTAGCTCATTACATAACTGAAGGAGAGAACATTAGTGCATTAAATGGGACTCCAGGCGTTCACTGAGACAATTTACTGGCATCATCTTAATGCATTTATCATGACCTAAAATCACCACAAACAATGTAATGATCTTTTACAGAGAACCTTGGCGAGAGCTATATACATTCCATGCTTTCCACCAAAGTCTGCGCTGCAGTGTGTTGTGCAAGTGGGGTGGGTTTTTTTTTTCTCATAAAATGTGCCATTTAACAACCATATATCAAGACATCAAAGAAGCGGTAAAGGACTTATTCAGAGCGGGGTTCATCTGCTGTAAATAGCATTGCTAAATACATGTATGGCCTGTAAAATGTGTAGTTTATGGTGTGGTTGGGGGGAGAGCATTGTGTAGCATAGCGGATATCTCCTAGGAAACCTGTTGTAAGTCACTTCTCTTTGTGGTATTGAACTAAATTAAACAGCTATTACCTTTAATGATAACCTCCATGTTGTAATATTTGGTTTTAATCAATTCTTGTACTGCATTTGTTGTTGTTGTTGTTGTTGTTGTTGCTTTCCGAGTGTGCACAGAATAGATTTTTCTGTCATCTGTCAGCTTTTGGCAGATAATTGATCGGTCCTATGTGCCCTATAAGTCTATAAGTCTCACATTTAAAGGCTTCAAATGGTACACGGAGACCAGACCGCACGTTTCCACTTGAGGTAGCAGTGTGGAGTCGGTGTGGGATCCTCATCCTGGTTTGTGGTGTACAGAAAAAGAAAATCTTAACAGTCAATTGTTGCAAAATCGTTGTTTCTTCCTGAGGTCAAATTCAGTGTGCTGCCTCCGTGTGCATTATTTAGGGGTACGTCTGAGATCACGACACATTTTAGCTGCTGTGCATGCACTGTTGAATAAATCAGTGTTGTGTTTGGTGCCTTAGATGTTAAAACAGCATGGGGAGGATAAAAAAAAAAAAACAGCATGAGAGATCAATGGGAGTTGTGCTGAATATTCATGCTGTGGGGACGCATGTTAATAGTTATACTTTTATCCGTGTCAAAGACAAAGTATATCAACCAAGAGTAAAAGAAAGGGTGAGATTGTTGCTGCCTTTAAGCTTTGGTGTTTTTTAATGTCAGGAGGTCAAGTGTAGCATGTTTTCACACCTCGCAGAAAGCCAAATCTGTTTTTTTTGACTCTGAAGGCATCTCACACAACCTAGTCTCGCTTTGCCAGACCCTCGTCCAAAGCGTGCTGAAGGAGGGTCTGGCTACTCCACATAGCATTCGGGGATGGGAGGAAAACGTGCTCTGGTTTAATGTCATTTCTTTAAACCAATCAGAATCGTCATGGGCGGTGCTAAAGTCCACAGCCAGAGCCGCCGCAAGATAGTCTCGCGAGAGAAAAACTCAGATTGAACAGATAGTCTAGCTAGCAGGCAGAGATCTGAGGAGCAGTCAACAATAGTCCTCATAAATCCACCGAATTTAAAACTCCAACACAAAGAAAGCGGAAGGAAACGGAAAATACATGCATCCGGCGGAATTTCCTGCAGCACAGGAGCAATCCCGGAAGTGGAACGCGAAGGATATAGACTACACACAACCTAACAAACTGTTGTCCAAGAGCAATTTAGCCCATAAGAGAGCTCTCAGAGGTCCTTGTCAGCATAATTGACAGTGTGCTTCCGCTGCCTTTGTCTGAGCTGACCTTTACAGACCTTCAACCCCCTCTGTTATCCTACAGTTCCTTCCTCTCGTCTGTCTTTCCTTTAAAAAAAAAAAAAAAAAACACCATCAAATGAAACAGCAGTGTTGATTTTGTCTGGAAGAAAGGACCCAAGATGCCGGAGGTGCTGTCGTACTCCAGCGACACTTAACAACGAGTGGAACTCAAATGATGCCATTTTAAATTGTTACCCAAGTAACTGCTAAGGGGCCTGGGCACTGAAATGAAGTTGAGCTGGAGGCAAGCACTTAATCAGTCCACAGGACCAGACTCTCCTTGTCGGTGGAGCAGTTCCAGAAAGATTAACATCATGGCTCTCTGCGTTTTCATTTAGAGAGATTCTCATATGAGAAATCGCTCCAGATCGCAGGAACAGCATGAACTACATAGTTGGCGAGAGATTTCCTCAAGCTGTTGTTTTGAGCATTGAAATTCTCTTCTGTCACATTTTTCTTGCCTGCCGTGCTAAGAAGAAGAGGGCATAATTCACCCTGTTTTTGCCTTGTCCCCATATCAATTGTTAGAATAATAGCTTTCAATGCTTTCCCTTGCTTTGTGGAAAGCTTTTAAAGATGAAAATGTTAAAAGGCGTGTACAGCATTCACAGGATCTACAGTATAAAGTGAATCTGCAGGGTCCACACTGAGCGTAAGGAATTACATTATAACTTGTATAAAGGGGTCCCAACTTAGATGTGCTACAAAAGGATTTTTCAAAATCTTGTATGTGATGAGGTCAGACAAAGCCATTGTTTGTGGTGATTTCAATATAATTCACATATGCCGCACACATGCATTATAATAGTGCTTATTCAACAGCAAATATGTAACTGGAGCCAGTAGATGGCTATATAGCATAAATAAAGGAATCTGGGAGACAGCTGTCTGAAGGTAAAAAAACAATCTGCCTACCAGCACCTCTAAAGCTCACTAATTAGCTAACACATAGCTTACTGTATATCTCATTTGTTAAAGCCAAAGAGGGGCGAAGTCCCTCCCCCTTCTGGTGGAAATTTGTACGGTAGTGAATTTGAAGAGTCAAATAATTGTTTGATCCCGTTAGAATTGAGTCATGAATTACACATGATGTATATCAATTCAAAAGATAACATGTCTTAGGGCTCCTGCACACTGGCTGCGTGGGGTGAGCGTGGCGTGTCTGTCGCGTGTCAGTTGCGTGGCGGCTGCGTGACGTTTTCTGTCTTTGCACACCAGAAACGTGTCTGACGCGGCGCATCGGCTGCTAGCCTTGTCTATACACATGGATGTTTCCCATTGATTTACTGCACTCGAGCAGTAGTATACTCCATGTTAAACATAAATATATACTGATTTGATTACAGCAACAACAACGTCGGCAATATTGACAGCAAAATAGTCTACAGAATATCTTGTTCTGTATTGACAGGTGCAATATTTGAGAATCGATCATTATTTATTATATATATTTTTTTTAATTACATTAATATCTGCATTTATGTCAAAACCTAGAGACTTTCAAACATCAAAATGTCATTTAATAAATGTATTTGTGTCAAAATGACATATAAACATATTTTCCTATTCTATTTTGCCTGGAAACGCTTCCAACACCCTTGCGTGTCGCATGAAAAATAGGCGTTGGTTCTATTACTAGCAGGCACGCATTTTGAGAGGTGCTCTGCCTTTGAGAAAATGAAAGCTCAGATGGGCCGATCTGGAATCTTCTCCTTATGAGGTCATAAGGAGCAAGGTTACCTCCCCTTTCTCTGCTTTGCTCGCCCAGAGAATTTGGGAGAGAGACATCATGGCTTGCAAACGATCAAAGCATGGCAGTTGGTCAAAGCCACATCCCCACCCTCCACCTTGTCCCCCCCTCTCTCCTCCTCAATAGCATTTAAAGCTACAGACACAGAAATGGCACATCCTAAGGAAAGCTCATTGTGGGACTGGCTCTAGTGGCTGTAATTCTGCACCAAGGCTGAATTTCGGGAAAGAGACTTCAGATACAGTATTAGGGGACCACTAAGGCCTATATAAAAGCATCCAAAAAGCAGCATGTCATAGGACCTTTAACTTTTAAATCTATCCAAGGACTGGTGCCGCCTTACCTGACCGAGCTCCTTCATGCTCACACTCCAGCAAGAGTGCTGAGATCAGCCAATCTGGTCCTCTTGGATGTGCCAAAAACCAAGCTCATAACCAGAGGTGGCCGAGCCTTTGCTGTTAGCCGCCCCTAACTTGTGGAACAGTTTACCATTTCATATTAGAACTGCCCCTACTCTCGAACACTTCAAATCACTGTTAAAAACACATCTTTTTTTTTTTTGGGCCTTTCCTTCCAGTTAAGGAAAGATATTATTACCTTTTATTTGTTTATTATTTTCCTTTATTCAGTTGTATTATAGTTGTTTTTTTGTTTCTTGTAAAGCACTTTGGTTAACCAAGTTTTTTTTTTTTAAACATGCTATATAAATAAATTGACATTGACATGGTCCTTGTGCACCTTCGATCCCTTGTGAGAAGGAACTCATATTTTTGTTCCGGCAGATGAAAAGGTCAGAGGGAGTTGGACTGCTGCCTGCGGAATCCTAATCACGGCAATATATATATGCTAACATATGTATGCCGCATTGAAACTGACAGGTAGCTCATCTTAGAGTCAAACACATAGATAAGCTCAGTCGATATTTCCTTCCTTTCCTTTTTTTATTCAATTGCCCTAATTGTTCCGCCTTGGATCAGGCGCTTGCTCATTCATCAGATTTGTGAGGAAGGGTTTGTTTCAGGCAGCATTTCCTGCTTTTGACACGTTTATTAGTTTTGATATCAACATAACAGCATACATTTTGTGTCAGCCCGCTTATGAGCCCGACCTGGGTTACAAACGTGTATTCCTCCGGGATGAATTCACGACAAATCGGTCCTGCGTGTCTCCGCCTTTGAAATAAATGTAGAATAGTATACTGTAAGATATTTCCGGGCCTCAATCTTGTCTTCTGTAGAATTAATACACACACACACACACACACACACACACACACACACACACACACACACACACACAGTTTTGTCTTGCATAACACAAGCACTCTTGACAACCAGGAATAGAAACCCCTAATTGGTGTCAGCCAGTTTTTTTCAGGATTGGTTTCAGTGGTTGGTTGTATGCATGTGCCATCTTTACAAAAAATAAGATAGATAGATAGATAGATAGATAGATAGATAGATAGATAGATAGATAGATAGATAGATAGATATTTTTTCAACAGACGGAAAAGAAATTATTTCCTCTCTACAATCTTTCCCTAGCAATTTAGGATTTGGCCTCTAGGTCTGACCTTCCATTTTCTTTGATCAGAAGAAGAAGAAGGGGTAAACCACAGACTATACTTTAGTTGCCTGGTTACAGCTTTCTCAGGGGTTTCAATGGGTTTCCTTCAAGCTGACATAGAGCACCAAGCTATTAAAGGCATTTTATCAAACACAGACAGAGGAGCTGAAGTAGTTCTCGTGGAACCAGCTCAGTCAGGTGCTTCTCTCGCTTCAAAAGAAGGACGGAAAAGAAAGTGAGACACCATTTTATTGCTGAGGGTAGGCCTACTTGATGGCACATACAGTACTTTTCTTGTTGACTTTCTTTCGAAGGTGGAATAATTGTAAGCAGTCCCTGTAAAGTAATATGGATTTATTTTTACTGCAGCTGTAGCAGGAAAATTACAGGCGGAGACCTAATTAATAAAGTTAATGATGACTGTATTCCATTTAGCTTTGCCAGGGCCATTTTACTGTGCATGCTGATTCACTGGCATGGCTACTACTATGACACATGGAAACAAATACATGGAACAAATGCATTATAATAGTGCTTATTCAACAACAAATATATAACTGGAGTCAGGAGATGGCTATCTTAGCATAAATAAAGGAATCTGGGAGACAGCTGTCTGAAGGTTAAAAAACAACAGCACCTCTAAAGCTCACTAATTAGCTAACACACACCTACTGTGTATCTCTTTTTTATTTTTTTCCTACTGTGTATCTCATTTGCTAAAGCCAAAGAGAGGCGAAGTCCCTCCCCTTCCGGTGGACCTCATGGAACCTTATTTCGGAAAACAAATATGTACGGTAGTGAATTTGAAGAGTCAAATAATGTTTTGATCCCTTTAGAATTGAGTCAATTACACATATGATGTATATCAATTCAAAAGATAACATTGCAACTTCAGAAAGTCACAGTTTGTCTTAGGTTTGTTGAAGTACGACTCATAAGACCCTCAAGCCCTCCGAAATTTCTTCTCAGCCCCCCTAAAAATTTTAATAATAAAAAACTTTTTTTTTTTTTATCAATTTTAGTGCTTCAAGTTAGTTTGCAAACTTGTTCGTTAGTGACAGAGGACAAACAATTACAGGTTCAAAGGGCTTGAAACAGGTTTAATATCCTGTGTGTCTGTCCCGATGCCATGCACCTGTAACCCCGTCAAAGAGAGGGTCAACAGAAACATAGTTTTGGCCAATCAGAGGTGGTTGTGACAAACTCCCGCCTTTGGCTGAGTCTTGCTCTATCTGATCTGTTAGAGGGAGAGCAGGAGTGTGGTTGTGAAGTTTAAAGGTCCCATGGCATGAAAATATCACTTTATGAGGTGTTTTAACATTAATATGCGTTCCCCCAGCCTGCATATGATCCCCCAGTGGCTAGAAATGGTGATTGGTGTAAACTGAGCCCTGTGTATCCTGCTCTCCCTTTGAGAAAATGAAAGCTCAGATGGGCCGATCTGGAATCTTCTCCTTATGAGGTCATAAGGAGCAAGGTTACCGCCCCTTTCTCTGCTTTGCCCACCCAGAGAATTTGGCCCACCCATGAGAGAGAGACATCATGGCTTTCAAACGAGAAAAGTGGCAAGGTCACAGACACAGAAATGGCACATACTAAGGAAAGCTCATTGTGGGACTGGCTCTAGTGGCTGTAATTCTGCACCAAGGCTGAATTTTGGGAGAGACTTCAGATACAGTATTAGGGGACCACTAAGGTCTATATAAAAGAGACTTCAGATACAGTATTAGGGGACCACTAAGGCCTACATAAAAGCATCCAAAGAGCACCATGTCATGGGACCTTTAAAGTTGGCAGTCTCCAGAGAAGAAATTGGTAATTTCATGGCGCAGAATAGAACCCAAATGGAAACGTTGTTAGAATGTTAGAACATTGTGTCAAATTGGTTGTTATTACTGTGACAGGTTTAGTTAAAAAAAATAGCTGACGTTGTTGTTCAGTAGCTAGCTCAGAGATTATCAGATAATGAAATTACTGATTTAGCAGGGGGTGGGTTAACACTTTTGCAAGGCACTGTATCCGTGTCACAGTCTCATTAGGGGCCCCCCTAAAGGTCTGATTCTAGAATCGCCCCTGGTATGACATCATTTTTGTGTGAAATTGCTCAATGAACTATCTTGTCTTGCACAATTTACGTCACCTTGCTCAATGCTCGGCGTGCTCGCTAGCTACCAAGATTAGCTATGTTCCACAACCAAATATGTCCACAACACATGTAACGTTACCTTACCTGATGTTTTATCCAGCCTCTTTTTAATCAGCCGAGATGTGAGATTGCTCTGCTTGTGTGAGTAACGTTACGTCCCAGCATCGTAGCTTCAGCGAGACGTCACCTATATGCAACTTTGAGGTGAGGAATTTTTCTAATTACGTTTTTTTTTTACAGTCTTGTACTTCAACAGTTTTACAACAAACTGACTTGCAAAATGATTTTTTAAATTATGTGTAATTAATGGCTCAATTCAAACAGGATTAAATTAAATTCAATGGCACATTGCAAATAATATCAAATCAAATAATTATTTGTTTCTCACCATTTCCTACCGGCATATTTTTTTCCTAAAATGAGGTCCCATAGTGGTCCACCGGAAGGTGAGGGACTACGCCTCTATATACAAAAACATAGGTGTAAAGGTGACACCTCGGGGAATAACTGGTCCCAACCAGGAGAAATACATAAAATGGAAAATTGCTATTTTAACAGTTTTTGTGTAGATTACACAAGTGATAAAATGTTATATTAGTGGGCTTTAGAGGTGCTAGTAGGTAGATTTTGTTAACTTTAGACGGAGCCAGGTTGGCTGTTTCCCTCTTTAGGCCTATGCTAAATTAAGCTAGCTGGTGGTAGCTTCATATATTTCTCATGCAGACAAGAGAATAACATCAAAAGGGAAGAGAAGATACCACTATGTAGTCTGTACGGCAGATATAAAGCTACAGCCAGCAGCCAGTAAGCTTAGCTCAACATAAAGACCACTCTGGACAGAGCTAGGCTAGCCGTTTCCCCAAGTTTCCAGTCTTTATGCCAAGCTAAGCTAACCAGCTGCTGGTGGCAGCTTCATATGGTATCAATCTACTCATCTAACTCTCGGCCATAGACAGTATATAATGGACCAATAGACCCCGTTGCTCTGGACGGAGACCAGTGAAGGCTATTAGAAGCACTTTTCCGGTGATGGCCAGCTTTACTGCACAGCCTCCAACTGAGAGAATGTGACGTGAGCAACGTGTCTGAAAGTTGTAAGTCTTCTGGTAGCTGTGCCAAGAGAAATCTCAATCATTCCCAATCTTACAGATACGGAGACTGTAGGTGTATGTAAGGAGATAACATGGGCACAGGCTAATTATTGATCACTAACATGCTAGTTAACATTAGTAATTAAACCTAAACATCTCATGTAAGTCGAAACTGCCTGCGAGCTTCTCCTGTACTATACGGTAATTCCTCTACTATGCGACAGTAAGTCACTTGGTTATGACACAATCGTTAGCCTATTTTTACAAAAACGTCTGCTACGGAGCCATAACGTGAGGTACAAGGTAATGGAGCCTTTTGTACATTGTCGTGTTTCTTTGGAACTAAACAACGGACAAATAGAGTCTTTAAACGCTTCAGATGTAAAGTTATTCGCAGTCAAGTGACGTAAAAAAAAAATGGCGGTCAGAGGAATGCTAACAGGAGGTGATGGCCAGTTAGCAACAAAATGGCGCCATGATGGCTCGAGTTCTGAAGCGAAGCTTACCCCCTTGCTCTCGGCAAGCACATTTCCCAAGATGTTAAGCTACTCCTTTAATGTAATTAGCACTTCCTGCTATGGCAAGTCAAAATGTCTGCTGTAAAAAAGGCCTGTTGTTGATTTATCCTCACAAGTTTAGGAGCCAGCAAACATTCAACACACAACGTTCATTATGGCCCTTAATGGCCCCTTTAGTAGTTCAATCTGTTTCAGGCTGGTCTCGGTGAGACTAATTAGAAGTAACCTGGCGGACCTCGTAGCTCTACTGTAAGAGTACAAGCTCAGCAGTGTCATGTTCTTGATTACAGTGCTCTTTGAAAACATTGATTGCCACACTGCTTGTGTCTAAATCTGTTCTTTAACAACCCATATTAGGGCTGCATTGATGTTTCCACTTTTACAAAATGCTACATAATGCTCCTTGCTGCAAGTAATGCTTCAGATATGATGTATTTGACTTTAAAATGGAGAGTATGTGGGCACTGAACACAGTGGTATTGATCTTAAGTAAATATTGTATGTCCTGCTGTGCTGTATTAATCCCTTATCAAATCACTTTCAATAAAGGACAATACTTGACCCATATGGTGTCTGGTGTATATTTAACAAAAGTAGCTGAAAACACACGTAAGTGATTTTGTGTTGTGTGTGTTTGCTGAGTAACAGCAGAGTGACAGACAGATTGAACTACTTTGAAAAACACACTTTCCACTGGAGATCCCCATATGCTCTTCAGCAGGATATTACAGGCTGTTGTACTTTCACATCTCCATGATGAATGCACTTCGATTTGTTATTCAGTTTGTTTAAATTCCATACGCTATTGGCAAACACCCACACATGTGTCGCCTGGTCGAATCAATGTCATGTTGCTTATCAAACCATGAATAAGCATTTTTATAATCCAAAGGAGATTGTGGAGTGTGCATGAAACAAGCCAAGCAAGCAATGAGCTATTACAATACAATAAATTGGCTTCAGACACATATGTCCTCATCAAGGTGAACAAACACAAGTGCTGACAGGATTTCATATAGTCTTGTGGACAATACTGTAGACACGGTCTCAGCAGCAGACAAGAGAGATTGTCTAGATTTAGATTTTATGGCACATTATTCTATGAATCAGACAACATTAAAACGCTACAGCAATGAAGAAGTAGAAACTTTAAGGATGCAGTTTCATGTTGTTTTCTAGTGCCATCTGGTGGCTGAGCACTGAGTTGACTCATCAGTAGCGTTTGAGTCACAATGACCCGGTTACATTTTTGCTGAAAGAACAAAAATATTCTGGACTTTTAGTAGCTTCCTCTCGTGTTGACCCAGTTTAAATGGATTTACTTTTCAAGATACTTTTTTTTTCACAGCAGAGATGTTGACTGAGCAGGAGAAACACACACCATTTCGGTGAGCTAGTCTCAGAGCCCTGAGATTGTGCATGGTTTACTGGGATAGTTAATGGAACTGGTACACGTTCCTGCTGACCAGTCAAAAATGTTTGCTGTGAAAAGGTCGAGGCAGCAATGCTTTTCTCGCCACTTCTCCTAAATGTGTAAGTAAACTTTCATTTATTAAAAATCTTATTTCGCTTAAGTAAAAGTACAGAAGTATTAACAACAAAATATACCTAAAGTATCCAAATAAACGCACTAAAACAAGTTTGGCCCTGGGACTGAAGTCATATTTGATATTATTAGATTGATAATACTGATGTGTCAGTAGCAGCATTTTACTGTTTGTCAAGGTGAAGCTGATTTTATATGCAGTATCTTAATCCAGGGGATCCCAAACTAGCATTCGGGCCCTCCCCTGAGGGTCACAGGATAAATATGAGGGGGTTGTGAGATGATTTGTAAAATAACACTTCTGCTACACAGATTTGTATTCATTTATCAAACAATTTTCTTCTTTATTTTGTGAAAAATTTGATAATTTGACCTCTTTGGGCCCCAAAACTTTCATTTAAATGTGAACCATGAGAAGAAGGGCAATCTGTCCAACCTGTGATGATTTCATGCATGTCTTCCCCTTTCTCACCTAGCTGTCTTATCAAATAAAGGTGGAAAAGCCCAAAAAAAACAAACATCTAAAGCATGTGACAAGGGACTTCAACCAGACACTGATTTTCTTTTTTTCTAAGAGGTCACGAGTCACTTGGGAACCACTGTGTGAGGCCGGTGACTGTTGCGTTATCAAAACATTGTTTACCAGACCTGAGGTGCAGTCGTTGGTGTAGAGGGATGAGAAACGTTGGGATGAGAGACGCTTTGAACAAACAACAGAGAAGCATGGAGAAACAGGAAGGATGATCGAAGGAGGATAGGAAGGGATAAAGAGGGGAAATAATTATAGGATGGGTGGAGCTGTAAATGACGGCAGGTAAAGGACAGAGAGGAGAAGGACAAAGATTTATCAGAGTAGGGATAGATAGGAGGGAAATAAAAGCTGTGGTTAAATGAAGTAAGGTGGATGGGAGAAAGCCCTTCCTCTCCCATCCACCCAGAAAGGATGGGGAGGTAAACAAGGAAGGATAGGAAGGAAGGAAGGAAGGAAGGAAGGAGAAGAAGGATGGTCGCGAGAGGAAAGTTAGAAAAGGGGAAGATTCAAAGAGAAGGTAATGAACGAAAGAAAAGATGGAGGGGGAAAAAGAGGAAGGTGAAAGAAAGAAATGAAGAAGGATGGAAGACGGCCCTACATCTCATCCATGTAGGATAGAAAGGGTGGAGAGGGCAGAAAAAAGGAAATTGAAGAAAATGAAGGCAAGAAACTAATAAAACCCAAGGAAAGGGTAGTTTTATGAAAGAGTGGATGGTGGGTGGGCTGCGGAGAGTTGGAGAAGTAGCCTGAAGGAAGGAAGATACAATTTAAAAAAAAAAAAAAAAAAAAAGTAGTGGAAGGGTCAATGGGAGAAAGACAGAGAGACAGATCCTCTCATCCATGAAAGATAGAAAAGGTGGGGATGTAAATGAAGGGAAGCTGGAAGGAATATGAAAGATACAAACGGTGGAAATATAAAAAAGGGAGCAGAAGGAAATAAAATGTAAGAAGATGAGCGAATCGAGGAATGTAGAATAGAAAAGGGAGAGACCAAATAAAGGATATGAAGCATCTTTAAAAACGAGGGCAGCCAAATCTTTTGGGAAAACAACCTTGTAATATCTGGAACAAACACAGTCTTTTCTTTTTGATGTTGCCCTCTTTTTTATGGAATTGTTCATTTCTTTCACTGCACTGTAACTTTTATTCTTGTATTTCATACTTGTCTTATTCTACTGTAGCTGGGGTTTTTTATATTCTCTTTTAACAGATGTTTTAATTGTTTTTAACTGCTCTTTTAATGTTTGTATGTAAAGCACTTTGAATTGCCTTGTTGCTGAAACGTGCTATACAAATAAAGCTGCCTTGCCTTGAGAAGACTATGTACAGTACAGTTCATTACTTAGTTGGCACGCCATATATCACCATGTATAACTGCTAACCAGCAGTTACACTGACAAAAACATGCTGTACATAACGCCATCAAACATCCTGAATTATGGCTTTTTTTCCCCTTCGGCAGTTTTGCACACAGCATTACCTGCAAACCACTGCATTGTGTTAATTGTTTTTTAAATATAATCATGAAACTGCTGGGACATAAATCAAAATAATAGTAAGACTTGAAATCCGCCAAGATTTTGATGTGAATCCGTATTTAAATATACCGAACAAAATTATAAACGAAACACTTTTGTTTTTGCCCCCATTTTTTTATTCTCAAAAATCTTAAAGGAACACGCTGACTTATTGGGAATTTAGCTTATTCACCGTAACCCCCAGAGTTAGACAAGTCGATACATACCCTTCTCATCTCTGTGCGTGCTGTAACGCTGCCCGGTTCCAGCATTAGCTTAGCCTAGCACAGATCCTGCAGGTAACTGGTTCCAACTAGCCTACTGCTCCCAATTGTGACAAAAGTGACAAAATAACGCCAACATGTTCCTATTTACATGTTGTGATTTGTAGAGTCATAGCGTGTACAAAAAAACAACGTAACATGAGACACAGCCATCTTCTAACAGTAAACAAACCGGGAACTATATTCTCAGACAGACTTGCTGCGAGCATATCACTCCGCCCAAGTACTATATTCTTCCGCCTGAGAATATAGTTCCCGGTTTGTTTACAGTTAGAAGACGGCTGTGTCTCATGTTACGTTGTTTTTTGTACACGCTGTGACTCTATAAATCACAACATGTAAATAGGAACATGTTGGCGTTATTTTGTCACTTATTCGGAGCAGTAGGATTACTGGAACCATTCACCTGCATGTTCTGTGCTGGCCTGATGTCGCTGGAGCCGTCAGACAGCATTACAGCACGCACAGAGAATGAGAAGGGTATGTATCAACTTGTCTAACTCTGGGGGTTACGGTGAATAAGCTAAATTCCCAATAAGTCGGCGTGTTCCTTTAAGGGGGTTAGGGTTAAGGTTCCTCTCTTGCGCTCTCTCTCTTGCTTTCTCTCTGTCTCTCTCTCTCTCTCTCTCTCTCAACCTGACTGCATTTTGCCGACTTGAGTGGGCAAATGCTCATAGCCGATGGCATCTGGCTCATTGGAGAGGTTTTAGGGTTAACCTTAAGCCTAACCCTCATCACGGATGAACCCTAACCTAACCCCAGATACTGACTGGTTTTCTGACCCCCCACCCCAATACAGTAAAACTGCACATTTTAGAGCGACCTTTTATTGTGTCCAGCCTAAGGCACACCTGTGCAATAATCATGCTGTCTAATCAGCATCTTGATATGCCACCCCTGTGAGGTGGATGGAGAAGTGCTCACTAACACAGATTTAGACAGATTTGTGAACAGTGTTGGAGAGAAATAGGCCTTTTGTGTACATAGAAAAAGTCTTAGATCTTTGAGTTCAGCTCATGAAAAATGGGGGCAAAAACAAAAGTGTTGGCGTTTATAATTTTGTTCAGTGTAAATAAAGTTGTTGCATTAAAGCACAGAGGTATTTAGAGGTAAGTAAAAGAGCCTCGAGCTTGTATTTCTGATATATATCATGGCAAGCAATAACCACAACACTTATAGTGACATGCTAATATAATAATTTATTGTAGAATGAAATAATCATCATTTCTTATATGTTCTGTGTCCATTTTCCCTGTCTGCGACACTGCCCTAAAAGAGAACAAGAGCATACACCTGTGAGAATACATTCAAACTATCAGAACCATCATGTGATAAGAGGATGATCACATATGCATCCACAGAGAGAGGGAAGAAAAAAAAAAAAAAAAAACTATTACGCAGAATTGGAAGTGAGCCCAACTTACAAGAAATCCTTTGGCTCTGTACATCTTGACGAAGGGTAATTCCTCTGCACAAGCCAAAACACTGCAGGGTGTGTCCACGTGTGGAAATTCATCAACTAGCTGTTGAAGGCAGAAAACATCACAATGAATAGGAGCAGAAGGAAAGGAGGGCTAACAAATGCTGACGAGATGTGTAAGAAACCATGAGAATGATAAATACTTACATTGGCCAGTGTGTCTGAAAGGCTGTCCAGATCCCTCTTCCCTCCCGGGCTCAGTCCATATGACCAGTGCTGACAGCAGCCCTGCGGCCATTCTGCCGCCACAAGCAGCAGCCACACTGCCAAGGTTCTTGTAGCCATTCTGAGGAAGAAACATTGCACATATAGGTATATCGCGTATTTTTATTTTATTTTTTTTACATTTTAGTTTAACCCCAAACAATGTTATAGCTCTTAGCCTAAATTAAAGTGCTCATATTATGCTTTTTGGCTTTTCCCCTTTCCTTCATTGTATATCTTTTTTTGTGCACGTTATAGGTTTAAAAAAAGCCCAAAGTCCACCCCAAAGGGACTTAACATCTCCAACAGAAAACACTGTTCACAAACTGCTCCAAACAGCTCTATTGTAGTCCAGCCTTTACTTCAGAGACAAACGTGCGTCACCTTGTAACACACGTCATAATCACAGACAGTAAATAAATGGACCAACAGATCCCGTTGCTCTGGACGGAGACCAGTGAAGGATATTAGAAGCACTTTTCCGGTGAGCGCTGAGCGTTACTGAGCAGCCTCCAACTGAGAGAGACGACGTAGATGTGACGTGAGCAACATGTCTGAAAGTTGGAAGTCTTCTGGTAGCTGTGCCAAGAGAAATCTCAATCATTCCCAATCTTGCAGAGATGGAGAGGGTAGGTATATGTAAGGAGATAACATGGGCACAGGCTAATTATTGCCAACTAAAATGCTAGTTAACATTAGTAATTAAACTTAAACATCTCATGTAAGTCAAAACTGCCTGTGAGCTTCTCCTGTACTATACGGTAATTCCTCTACTATGCGACAGTAATTCGCTTGGTTATGACACAATCGTTAGCTTATTTTTTTTAAAAACGTCTGCTACGGAGCCATAATGTGAGGTACAAGGTAATGGAGCCTTTTATACATTGTCGTGTTTCTTTAGAAATAAACAATGGGTTGGGCACCCGGATAGCTCAGTTGGTAGAGCGGGCACCCATATATAGAAGTTTACTTGTCGTCGCAGCGGCCCCGGGTTCGACTCCGACTTGTGGCCCTTTGCTGCATTTCATTCCCCCCTCTCTCCCCTTACATGTCTTCAGCTGTCCTGTCAATAAACGCCTACAAATACCCCCCCAAAAAAATGCTTCAGATGTAAAGTTATTCGCTGTCAAAATGAATGGCAGTCAATGGAATGCTAACGGCGGTTGAGTGCTTGTTAGCATCAAAATGGTGCCATAGGAGCTACGCGTTGCGGAGAGAGGCTTACCCCCTTAGTTATAATGCTCACCTAGCTGCTAGCATGGCACTCCCTCATACTCTGCTTCTGACTGGCTAGTAGTCCTTACCTAGGTACTGAGCATGTGCGACTCCCAACAAAGATGGAACAGAAGTGAGATGCCTCACTCTGTAGCTAAAACAGAGAGCTCAACACACAGGGGGAAAAGAGGAGCTGCAGCAGTGTGCAGTACAACACAAATATGGTGTTTTTTGAAAATTAAACCATGTAAACCTATTCTGATATAACCTCTAAATGCAATTATGAACCTGAAAATGAGCATAATATGAGCACTACTTCTCAGATTTTACAATTATTAACCCATTCAGAATTTCCTACCTTGTGTGTAGAAGTCGGGCAGGTTCCTGTGATTTGTTCTCGTCTGCTGTCCCTTTTGTTAATCCTGCTGCACACTGTTTTCAAAGGTTTATATAAGCTTATGCTCCTGCCTACCCTTCCTTTTAGCCCGACACTCGACTACAGGGGGTCACAAAGTGGGATTAAAAAACACTTATTGGCCTCTAGAGCTGTTTACAAGATTACACTGTGTGATTTTTGCCCCTTTCGCAAAATACACAAGTTACACAGGACAACCATTTTCAGCCATTTCCTGTCTGTCACTTTTTATGACGTATTTTGAATGCACAAAACGCTCGTTAATTCATAGCTGAGCCACAATAAATGATAAAAAAAACAAACAAAGACAAATATTTTTTTTCTTTTTCTTCTTCATAGCAATTTATTTTTCTAACAGTCATTCATGGAAATATATTTCCACGGTTGAGTGCAATAATCATAGATAGGGAGACCTACACCACTCCCTGTCGCCAAGACAAAGCCACCACTGCCCCATATTGCATTCGGCGAGATGTATTAAAATAAATAACCATAGCTCTTCCATTGATTGATTGATGAACACATGATTGCCTTCATCATTCATTCTCACAGGCTGGGTACCTACTATTGAACCGAGTGGAATAGTATTGCATCAGAGCAGCTTTGAGCTACAGCTAGAGAAACTTTACCAGTCAAAGACTAGTAGCCTACAGGCCTTCACACATGCAAACGCTGTTCTGCGGACAACAGAAGGGAGATCCGTGACAAAACAACTGACAACACCTGCCTACTCGAATAATTAGGGCTGGGCACTATATCCAAAATAGATCGATATATGAGGCTAGATATAGTCTTAAATTTTGGATATCGTAATATGACACAAGTGTTGTCTTTTCCTGGTTTTAAAGGCTGCATTACAGTGAAGGGATGTCATTTTCTGAACTTATCAGACTGTTGTAACTATTCTATTATTTGCCTTTACCCACTTAGTCATTATATCCACATTACTGATGATTATTTATCACAAATCTCATTGTGTAAATATTTTGTGAAAGCACCAATAGTCTACCATACAACATCGATATCGACGTATTTGGTCAAAAATATCGTGATATCTGATTATCTCCAGCTCCAGCTCTAATAATAATGCTATATATATATAATAATAATGTTTTTTTGGAAGTATTGGAAACATTGGATTTGATTTACATTAGATTACAAGCACCAAAAACATTTTTTTTTGGTGAAAAAGTATAACATGGTACAAGTTAACATATACTTGTGCAAATAAGTTTCAAAGCATGATTAAGTGATATACATCGATACATGGAGCATGTTTCCAGGCGAACCCACTTTGACAACATTAACACGTGAAAATGGCTTTCTGTTAAAGCACACCGGGTTTGCTCCGAATGGGAAACTGAAGAATAATGAATGTCATACATAAACATTGCAATAAGCAGTGCCACAGTCAAATTCATGCAATTGTGGATCACTCGCACACCGGATTTAAAAAAAGAGGTAGATTCACGGAGCGCGAAAAAAAAAAAAAAAAGAAGAACACAATATTTAAAAGTAAGAAAGGAGAAACCTCACAGCTGTAAATGACGTATTGCATACCCAAGCTGTGTTTAAAACTAGCCTGTCGCATAGTTTGACTGTGCACGAACAGCACTTTCAGCCTTTTAGACTGTGCTATCATTATGGCTTTGGCTTGCATTGCTTCCTTTATAATATGTTGAATCCAGCAAAATGAAGTTACATACTTCAAGAGGAATATATAAACGACACAGTTATTGGTAAGGGACACCTACTTCTGCTACAGCAGCATCCAGTGCAGCTCAGTGCTCTGAACTTGACTGCACACAGGTAATAATTAGATTTTGACTCCCATTAACATGTCAAGTAAAACAAAGTGAATATAAATTATGTAGAACGTTATACGAGTATAGTCAATGGATTGCATCCAGACACATCTACATACACCAGGAACATTATTCTTGTTTTGGTGATATATGCAGCTGAACATTTAAAAACACCCTACGGTCCAAACATACATAGACAACCCTGAATAAATTCTAGTGCAAGATATTTAAAGCTAACACAATATAGATGGAATGCCAGGGATGTGCATACAACTGCCTGTACTGCTAGACAGGCAGAGAGAGATTGAAAGTAGGGCGATATACTGGAGGGGAAAGAGCCATAAAGAAGCCAGCTGTGGCCCCACACTGGAGACTGATGTGTGTGTCCAGTTATCTGACACTCTGTGACATGTGCAGAGGGGTCAGCATCTCTTCAAAAATGGCTCCCTTGACATTGGAGCCTCTCAGGTTGGCTTCTTGTAGATCGCAGCCGGACAGGTCACAGTTCTGCAAAAGTGCGGCAGAGACAAAACAAGGAGGGTTAAATGTGTCGGGTGAAAAACCTGCAATGTAACTGGAGAGAGAGAGAGAGAGAGACAAAAAAAAAGTGATGCATTAGAAATGTTTTACAGGAGCAGGTTGGAAAACATGCACACATTTGGTGACGATTGTTGTCATTATCAATAAATCTCTCTGTAATGGTTTTGATGAATCATTATAGGATACAATACGAATGAACTTCCTGAAGATAGTGAACAATGTCCTAAAGCGTCAATTGACATATTTAGATTGCTTGTTTTGTCCAACCAACAGTCCTAGACCCAAACATAATCACTTCATGTCAGTCATGAGAGAGTAAGAAAACTAATAACTTTTTGGTAGCCTAGAAATCTAGACGCACCCTAGCGGCAGCAAATTTAATTTCCCGGGGGGGGGGGGGTCTAGGCACTCTCCATTGGCTTGTTAGCTGGAAAAACCAAACTCTAGTCAGGCCAATCACATCGTGTATAGAGTCGGTGGGCGGGCTTATGGCTGCAGCTGCTGGGAACAGTGGTCTTCTGGAAGACTTGGAGTCAAGCTTTTCTTTGAGAAAAGAACAAAGAACGGCACTGAAGTCATTCTTAAAAAAGGAAGATGTCTTCGGAGTTTTGCCGACCGGATACAGCAAAAGTTTAATCTATCAACTAGCGTTGCTCTGGTTGGTTGTAGCGCTATCGTATTGCGTGCAGAGGGAAAAAGACAACCGTTTATCCCGCCCCTCGGATTGAGCCCTGCCAATGGTGAGTTCCCAGACCCAACATCTTGATGTTGGGTCTGGCTTGTCAGGCTAACTTTTTGGCACTTTTGATCATCAAAATTGTTGTGGATTACTTTTTTGTTTATCACTAATCATGTTAGCTCTTGCGCTACATGGCTTAGCCCTGTTTCTTTTAGTTTGCTTCCAAAGGCTTGTGTAAAACCCTCAACATGTATGGTCAAAAGGTCAAGTTATCCTGCAGGAAAAAGAATCAGTGACATGATTTGATATATAAATTGATTATCACATGCACACATCAGGTTCTAGTCCTCTACTTTGAACACAAGGCAAAATCCACCCCAAAACATCCTAATCTCATAGTCTGGCAAAAACAAATTGAAATCTCCAGTTAGGAACACTTTGAATTACTTGCAAAAACATAAACAACCTAAGGCAGATGAACCATTCAATTTCAATAAAAAAAAAAAAAAAAAAGATTGAATTCACTGTAGTAACTGCTTTTTGTATTAACTGCTTTTTTTTTTTTCATTTACAGGAACGTTTGTCTGTTTCATCCTTGTTGGCCCTGACAGTTGCTGGAAATAAGATTGCCAGCTGAGTCAACAGCTGAGTGTTTTCGGCGATAAGCCCATGTGATGGCTCACCTCGAGATCCGTCCCTGCTAAAGTGGCTCCCCGCAGGTTACAGTTCTTCAGCTTAGCATTTTTCAGAGTGGCCACACGCAGGTTGATGCCGGTCATTTGGCTTCCTTCCATGTCAACTCCTTTCAAGTTAGCACCTGATTTATAAAAAAAAAAAAAAAAAACATTTGGTTAAAACATGACTGTGTGAACCGTGTGAACCGGCAACCCCCCAACCGGCACCGTCAGACACCGCTTACCAAAAGAGCCTGGGACTTTTCCTCACCAGCCAAGGTTTCTCCCTAAAAGAGTTTTTCCTCGCCACTGTCGCACTAAATGCTTGCTCTTGTGGGAATTACTAGATGGATTACCTTCCAGGTTGGCCTTCAGTCCAGATGGATCTTCAAAATTGCATCCTCTGAGAGAAGCTCCCTCTGCATTGGAACAGAGCATCTTCACTCCTTGTAAGTTGGCACCCTTCAAAAGACAACAAAGATCAAAACGCATTCATAATCTTCTTGTACGTTCATATTGGGCTACACTCCACAAGAAATGTATGTAGAGTAACCTTGTAGAGTCTGCTTATTTTTCTCGAGGTGAATTTGAGGCTACATCTAAGCTACGTTTTCATTTTTAAGCGGCGTTTTGAGACACAAATGATCTCTGTCCACACAGGGTTTCTGCAGGTTTCACCAAGTCACATTTTAAGACTTTTTAAGACCATTTTTAGACCATTGTGAATTCAATTTAAGAACTATATGAAGACATAAAAAAAAACTAAGCAACAATTCCCCGATTTCCTCATTAGCATTACAGGACTGGTGTCTAGAATGGCTGAAATATAAGTTGCATGTTAGTCTCATTTGTAGTCGTAAAACAGCAAATTATATTTGGACTAGCGACAGAAAGAACTACAATAAAAGAAAAACAATAAAAAAACAAACATTCCAAAGCGCTGCAGGAACATCATTTCATTATAATGAGCATTAGAGGTAGAGTTACATCAGTGTAGGAAAATTAAGACCTGTTCAAAATTATTTAAGAACTAGAGCACAATAAAATTTAGATTTAGAAATTTTAAATTTTAAATTTTTCTTATAGACCCGACGGGAAACAATATTTGTTAACCCTTGTGTTGTCTCTTCACATCGACCATGCAACTTTTTGTTTTTCTGGGTCAAAAAATTTTGACACAGGGAATTTTTCCGGTGGAAATCCGGAGTAAGACTCACTGACGTGCATCGTCGTTTCCAAAGGTCTCCGTTTGCGCCCGTCCGGACTACAACGCAACCCCGGGGGTTTTCAAACCACAACAGGGAGCAGCAGTGTTTCCAAATGTTAGCACGGAAACGCCGGAGTAGTGTGGATGCGAGGCATGAACGTAGCAAAAGATATAAAACATGGTTAAGAACAGAAGGGCCCTTCTTCCACACAACTGGGGGGACAGCAGGTGTGAAGTGGTCAAAAAAAAAAAAAATAATATCCTTTGTTTACCTGCAGGAAAGCCAACAATCACAAAAATGACACAGTTGAGTATGTGCACATGGATTATTTAGTGCTGACAAGAAAAGGGTTTTTAGACTTACATCCAGGTTGGCTCCAGAAAGGTCAGCCCGCTCCAGATTGGAACAGCACAGGTTGGCGTGGGTCAGATTGCAGCGGCTGAGGTTAGCCATTTTGAAATTGATGTAGCGCAAATCAAGTCGGGACAGATCGGCGCCACTAAAATTAAGACCCTAAAAACAGTGAGAGTAACGGTGTGAAATATGAACTTGACATGGTGAAATGGTGAAATGGTGGCGTGAACGAAAACATTTTCATTCAGCCGTACCTGACAGCGGAGCTCTGACTTGGTGGGCGTTGCCAGGAGGAAACGAACAAACTCTTTGCGGGAAATGGGAGAGTGGTCCTCCGGTGGCTGTGTGTTCTGTTTGGAAAGGAAGTGGTGAGTCACAATCAGTGGTGGAATCAAACTAAGGCTGTGTCTCAAACCGCCTACTTGCACACTTAAGTATATAGTGTTGATAACGCAAAAAGTCAGTGCACTGAAAGTACCCGGATGACCCCCTAAAAACGGTCAAAAAGTTCAGTGTGAAACGATGGACCCTACTCGCACTAAACGGGCGCCATCCTGACTACAAAGCGGAAGGGGAGGGACCAGGGACGTTGACCGGCAGCTGATTGGACGAACGCGTCATGTGGGTCCGGCTGCTCCCGAATTTCAAAACCGACCATAATGGCGGCTCGTTCGGAATACGATCTCGTATTTTACGAAAATAGTTCACTGAAACATGTTTCTGAAAACATTTTAAGCGAGAAATAGGTTGGTCAAGGCCACACCCCCACCCTCCACCTTGCTGGAAAGTCGCGTTCACATGTGTTGCATTCGTCATTTCCGCTAAGTGTTTTAACACAAGTGTTCCTTTTGGGACAATACTAACCATCAAAAGTGGGCACCACGGCATTACTTAGCAGTGTACTGATGGAAGTATGCGGAATGAGACACAGGCTAAGTACATTTACTCAAGTACTGTTACTGTTTGTAAGTTACTTTACTTTACAAACACATGTAATTTATAAAATACAATGTTTTATTATAAGTCAAAGTACCCAACAATATACAAGTGCAGCTGAATTGATTAGCCGATTAAACACTTAGTTGGGTGAAAGAACTCTTTGGATCGTTTCCAGTTTCTGAAACGTGAGGAGTTTTTCTGCATGAGTACTTTTACTTTGAATACTTTAAGTACATTTTCCTGATGATACATACTTTTAAGTAACATTTTCAATGCAGAACTTTTACTTGACACAGAGTATTTTTACAGTGTGGTATTAGTAGGTATTGTAGTTCTTGAGAACTGTAAGTCGTATAACTTATGTTGTCAGTTCATTTAAGCCTGGTCTCGCAAATTTAAATTAACTGGTGATTTTCGTTGTTTGTGTTCTTCACCTGCTAGCTAAATTACACGTGGCTGTTGATTTGATATAATAGTGATCGCTCACGTTTGTATTTTAGGTGCATTATTTACATGCTGAAGTAGTTACACTGCATTAAGATAATGTAATTAATAGTGGGTTTATTGTTATTTGCTACAGAATGCTTAGCCTATATGTCAAGATCAAAGTTGGCCTATATAGTAACTCCAAAAATACAGTTCAATCACAACTGAAGGAAAACTGGGAACGTAGTTATAGGAACAGTCCACTTCTAAACAGTTCTACTAACTGCTCTCCCCAAAACCGGTTTTGCCATTTGCATTCGCAATGGCCAAGTGGCCATCGGAACTGGTAGGAGGGGTAAGGGAATGACGCAAGCACTGCAACGGTCTTCCTAGCGTCGTCACTCGACTTGAATGTGTGAGTTTTGTCTTATGAGTTAGCATACGTGAGCGAATTGCAACAGACAGTGAAGAATATGTACTGTGAATATTAATCTAAATACTTCTTCCACCACTGGTCACAATGCATTCTAAGGAATGGTCACTTTTCCTGAATTAAACCATTTACATTCCACACTCCATATTACCTTGATTGCTGCTTCCAGCTGTTCAGCGAGCTGCTCAATTCCAAAAAAGCGAGCCTCCTCGAGGACACCTGGAAAACATTTCAAACAAAACAAAAATATTATTTAATAACACCCCCTCAGAGTGATTCGGCTGAACTCCATCATTTAGGGTTCGTCTGAAAGCTCACCTCGTATATTTATGCCTTCATTGATAATGAGCTGACCGTGTCTCAGGTAGTTGAGAATAGGCTCAAAGTATTCCGGGCTGCGGTCGATTAGGTAAGCCCCGTGCCTGTCCTGCTTGTTCCCCCACACATCTGGCAGCAAACACAGAGGTTGACAAAGCACATTGGAAAAAGATGCCTCACACGAAACAAAAACGAAATGATTATTACTGATTGGCTAGTCGCCTCTGTAGCCGTAACTTACCTTTCTCTCGAAACATGTGAGCAAGCATACTCTCTGGCTCCTTGCTGACCAGGGTGCTCCTGAACACAAAAACAGACACATTTAGCAAAAAAAAGACAAAGAGTGGAAATGTAACTAGGGCTGCACGATATGAGGAAAATATGCGATATTCGATAACGTTATTGAATATCACAATAACAATATTACTTCACGTGTACTAAGTTCTGCATTTACGCTGCTTTCCGTATTCTGCAACAACAAATTGCTTGTTGAATTTAAATCAAATCAAAGGAAATCCTTTCCAACATTCTTTTATTAAACAAACTGAACATTTAATTGAATACAAAAGGCTTGTCAGGCTAACTATAAAGTGCAGTTTTCTACTGATATTTTCTTTCAGCTATGGGAGTGTCATACGCGGTATGTCGCAGCTAGGCATGTAACGATACACGTATTCGCATTGTAACGTTTGGTACGAGGCTTTCAATTAGGTACTCATTACAAACCGAATGGTTCATTGAACTAATCCTATTTCATTTTGAAAAAAAAGAGCTTAAATATAATGTTCTCAGTGCCGCTGCACTCAACAAGGCAGCCCAAACGACGTAACAGGCAACGTGCTGTCTGCCCCTCCCACTCCCAAAGAAAAACACTCTACTCCAGGCAGGCATGCTACGCTGAACTAGCTGGTTGCAATATGGCTAGTAACGTTAATGCAACTTGTAGAGGCTAAGCCAAACTTTAAGCCCCTGAGGTGCTGTTCCACAGGTAGAGTAACTGATGCCCTTTTTACCTTTTTATCAATGAAAGTCCAAGTCATATTTGCAGTTAAAACCTTTGGTTCCATTTATTTCCATGAGATCTTAGTTGGGTTTCCAGACAAATCACTGCTTGTATGTGTAGTGTTGTGGTGTTGTGTGCATGTGGTCAAAAACTGTATGTGCTTCAGGGTTGCACCTGAGGAACCAAAGATTGGTTCCTATTACGAGATGTTCCAATACCAATACCAGTATCGGTATCGGCTCCAATACTGCCTAAAATGCTGGTATCGGTATCGGGAAGTACTGGAGTTTATGCACCGATCCGATACCACGTAATAAAGCCCTAAAGAAAATCTACGTTAAAGTAGTTTATTTCGTTTTCCGTTATAAATGACTGTGGCATTCATTGTTTGTTCATGTTTCACAAAGAGTTTAACCTGAGCCAGACCGCACGCTCAAGTCGGCGTCGCTTCGGTGTGTTCCGAGGCACTTTTAGGACCTCTGGGAGCCGACTGATCAGTCCGACTGCCTTTTCCGGCCGAGGGTCGGCCGTCGGGTTGGTGTGCCAGGGGCTTTACACAACTATTACCAGACCAGAATTAGAAGATCCTCCTATAACCAACAGGTCTGGCGTTTGGAGCCACTTTTGTTTCCCTGTAAGTGATGAGGGGGCGATGGCAAGAGAGTGGTGGATAAAAACAACAATGGTATGTCGCATCTGCTACACAAGAATAGGCTACACCAGTGGGAATACTACAAACATGTCAACTCATTTACCTCAGTGTCAATAACTGGAACTAGATGAAAACAAGAAGCAACACACAAACTTTTAAGCATTTAAGTAGCAATTTCCAACTGATTCAAACAGGGCTAAAAGACATCACTGCGGCGATTGGTACATTTGTAGCTGCGGATATAAGACCCTACTATGTAGTGGAAAACGCAGGTTTTACGAACATGGTTAAAGTAATTGAGCCCTGTTACACTATTCCTTCATGGGCCCATTTCAGCCAGACCGTAATTCCTGCTTTGTATAATAAAAAAAAAAAAAAAAAGCCCAAATAGAGAACCGATTGTCCGAAGCATCAGCTGTTGCTCTGACAGCAGACGGCTGGACGTCAAGGGCTACACAAAACTACGTGACGGTAACGTGTATATTTCTTTTATAAGACGCGTTTTTTGTTTTATATGCTGCTAAGAAGACACCCCAGAAGATGGGTTGAGTATAGCGCTGTCATTGTTCAAAGTAAAATAGATCATACGTTATGGTGTTAGTTTTAATAAATAAATACATCAAGTAAATTTCTCTGGCATTTCTTTCTTTTTGCTGCATCGAAAACGTACCACACCGTGACACCACTGTCTCGTATCGAACCAAACCGTGAATTTTGTGAACCCTTACAACCCTAGTCGCATCCTTTCGCAATGTGTTTACTGTGCCAGTTGATACCGCGATGACGATAAAAAAATATATGTATATATTGTGCAGAGCTAAATGTAACTGTAACAGAGGAAAACTAAACTAAATATACAGTGTGGTATAGCAATCACAGGTCTTTCATAATATGTGTAGGAGCCACATACTGTATGTTGTTTATGGTCTCATTTAGATTATTTATTATTATTATTATTATTATTATTATATTGTGTACTTATATTGTAGGTGGTGGGCGTTTTCATCGCGGTTTGAGCTGAAGTGATAACATATTTGTTTGCCTCACCTGTTGGGTTTTTTGGGCTTTGAGAGAGAGAGAGGGGGTGAGCCTGCGAGCGAACACTTTCTGTTGACCGCCACACTAACGCACTTATTTCTACTCACAAGGTAATTTTCCATTTGGTAACTGCAGTGCTAGTTGTATTTTACGTGTGGAAGAAGAGGAATAAATCACTGCAATACAATCTGGAGCGCGTCACAGTGTGTCTATGCATCTCTCCGTGTTTAGTCCCTCGCAGAAGCACTTTGTTGGACTGCTTACAGCCGCAACAATGTGTTTATTACTAGTAAAAACAGCATTAAGATAGGGCTGCTCCCTCTTAGTCGATTAGTTGACTAATTGGTCGTTTTGGTCTTAGTCAACTTAGGTTTCTTTAGTCGATTAGTCATGTTTTATGCTTTTTTCATGCTGAATGACTTAGTTTCAAGAAACATTAGAGCACATCTCTGTTAAACACAAGAATTAAAGTGGTGCTTTTGCATGACTCTTTGCGGAGAAACTCAGATTTACAGATCTGTCGATTAAATCAACTAATCGATAGTTGATACAATTGAATGAGTGTTAGTCGACTTCAATCGAGCACAGCCCTACATTAAGAACACTGATACCTGGTGGTGGTGAAGGGACGACCACCTATATTAAGGGTCAGCCAATCAGTGTGTGCTCCATGCTGACTGGATGCAACCTTGGCTTCATTTTGAGGGTCTGTGATATAAAAAAAGAAGAAGAAGACGTGTGAAGAAGAGTGTCTGTGTTAATCGTCACACAAGTTGACAGCGATGAGCCTTCTGCCTGCAGCAGTCATGTCAGACAGCACTCACCAATGAATGGTTCTCCTTCTGACACATACAACACGTCGTCATCTCTGTTAGAAACACAGACAAGTCACAGATTAAGTTGGCATGCTCATAATGCGCTCAGATACATAAAATTATTATAATCTTGCATGTGCGCTTACCTTATAAGGGCGATGTCATCTATGAGACCACCCTTTCCATTGTATAAAGAAGCAGCTTTGATTCCTAATTTATTGCTTGCTACGGATAGTAAGTCAGACAAGGTCCCGTATACTGCTACAACCTAAAAAGAAGTGTTTAAAAATCAGTAAAGTATTAGGGATTAAAGTCTAAATGGGTCACTCCTGCCTAATACAAGATTAATGAGTCGCAGTTTTAGGTTGTGCCAACAGTTACATAATTGCTATCGTAAGTTTGGAAAGAATATAATAAAAACTTTGACTTCATATGTTGCTGATATGTAGTAGGTACAGTGTAAGATTAGCATACATTACTTAAACTATAATAAAACATAGTAACATTACAGTGGAAAAAGCCAGTCATTCTGCGGCCCACGTCCTTAACTAAACAGTCGTACAGTTATTACTAACCTTGCCATTTTTAGATGTCCCGTTAACAAAGAGGGTAACTCTTCTCATTCTTTAGTCGCTTTGGTTATAAGTGCTTTATTACAATTTTCACAAAAATGTGGCGTTTGCCAGCTAACACTTGCTTGCAGATTCAAGCTGGCTAGCTAGCTGCATCAGACAACAACACGAGACAAAAGATGCCTTCAGGAGCTATCGGAAACCCTGGTAGAAACAATATTACCCCATGCTTCTTCTTCTTCTTTTGGGTTTTACGACAGTTGGCTTACCCCATGCTTAGGTAACGTTATGGCTTAAAAGTTTTGTATCTCGCCCTCTAGGCCGCATTTGCTATTACAGTCTCAAGTGTTATATATTATCAGCGTATCACATATTGTCCAAATGGCAATATAGAGCATTAAAGGGAACGGAAAAGATGAGTCATATAATCCATTAATAACAAAAGTGATGAGTAGGTTTTTGGTGATATATTAATAAATCAAATGATCCGTTGCACCAATGTAACAGTTCGCTTTTCATAATCATAATGCCGCCACAGCAAAAAAAGTTTTTTCCCATAGACCGTAAAAGTAAAAGTTTTCCCCCAAAAAACTGGGACAACAACACACCAAATCAGAGAGCACTTGAAGGGGTCCTTCTGACTGCAGCTCTGCAATTGGTCGGAGCGTTCACACGTAGGCACGCTTGTTTTTTTTGTATGGGGTGGCCTCGGGTGGCCTGGACACACTTGTAGACGTCCTTTTTTTCGTTTTGTTAGCCATTCGCGTTTTTTTAACCTGTATCTGGTCATTCGGTTAAACATTAATTTACTTTATTTGTGGGCTTGTGTGTTTTATAACTTCGACTGTTGGTGGTGGTAATGCACCAAAAAGTCGCCTAACGTTCCACATATAGAACAGAAGAAGAAACACGGAACTGTCAAAAGGCATAATGTAAATGCTAAATCCATGCCTGTACAAAACAAAAACTAGGGTTCAGCGGTTTGAATCAATAGGGAACTATTTTTTATTCTGTTAGTGCCAATTAAAACAATGGCGTCTGATAGACACCAGTGTTCGTGTTGCTCCCATCCAGTCTCCTCTCCTAGTGTTTACCAGACGCTGAGTGAAATGGATTTTGAACGAGGTTTGCATTCAGAGTTAAACCATGGTTCTAATGGAGTTATATAGAATATGCAAAATATATTTTCATCAAATGGCTTAGCTAACAGTTATTGTCATTCCTGACTTGACTGAGCTGTCAATAAAGTGCAGTGCTGTGTGTCATTCCTCTATGCAGGTGTCTGGTCTGCTGCAATGAATGGGGACTTGGAGAGGGTCAGGTCCCTGGTCCAGAAGGGCACAGACCCTAACCTGAGAGACTCAGCTGGATACACAGCTCTGGTGAGTTTGCTTGGGAGATGTTTTGGCTGTATCGTCCACTATTCTCATGTATCTAAACTCCTGCATACATTTTTTTGGGGTGTATTTTATCGTAGCACTATGCAAGTCGCAGTGGTCATCACGCTGTATGCAAGTTTCTTCTCGAGAATGGTGCTTGTGCATCTCCCCAGACACCAGGCGGTGCCACGCCGCTCCATCGATCCGCTTACTGCGGCCGCCTGGAAGTGGTTCGACTCCTGCTGCACCACAGAGCAGATCCAATGCTCTGTGATGACGATGGTGCATCTCCTTTACATAAGGTACAGCAATAACATAATAAAGGCATTTCCAGAGAGACAGTCTGATGATCATTTAACTTTAACCGGCGCCTGTATGTGTTGCTCTGTTAACTGCTTGGGCAGGCTGCCGAACAGGGACACGGAGAGGTATGTCAGCTGCTTGTCGAGCACTGTGCAGCGCTCTGCAGCCAGGTGAACAAGAGGCTCCAGCTCCCCTTCCAGCTGGCACCGCAGGGAGACCTGCAGGAGCTCTTAAAACCACCTCGGTGACACACCGCATCTGGGGCATGCTGAGATCAGACAAAATGACATAAGCTCAAAACATACTAGGTGAGGTCTGCATAGGTCAGAACACTGATCTTGACTGGGATTCACACTACATTACGTGTGGCTGCTTCTTTCCTCCATTGAACATCAGCAACAAGCCAAACTGGAAGGACACAACATTTCATTTTCTAAGAAAAAAAAGATCCAAGGCATTCTTCTTGTGAAAATTCTTATAAAAAGCCTTTATTTAGATGGCTGTTTCATATCGAAATCTTACATTAAGAGTAGAGCTGGGCAGAAACCCACGCGTATCTGCACAAAGCAGCCTTCTTTAGGGTGTGCATTTTCTAGCTTCATACCATAAACATTATCCTGTTTTTCTTTTTTTAGGTTACTGCTTGTGTAGTCTATATCCATGGCGTTCCAATTCCGGGATTGCTGCGGTGCCCCCGGAAATTCCGCCGGTTGTCCCTCTTTTGCGGCGGATGTCCGTCACCTTCCGATTTCTTTGTGTTGGAATTTGAAACTCCGGTGGATTTCTGAGGACTATAACTGCTCCTCAGATCTCTGCAGGGTAAATCCAGACAGCTAGCCGGACTATCTGTCCAGTCTGAGTTTTCTGCCGCACGACTAAAACAACCTTTGAACGTACACGTTCCACCAAAACAAGTTCCTTCCCGAGGCTATTTTGCAGCGGCACCGTGGCTCTGCCCGGCTCTTAACGGCGCCCATGACGATTGTGATTGGTTTAATGCCAATAAACCAGAGCACGTTTTTCTCCCATCGCAGAATGCTGTGTGGACTAGCCAGACCTTCCTCCACAGCGCCGTGGAGGAAGGCCTGTCAATGCGAGACTACTGCTTGTGTAGTAATTACACCTCCTAAGCTATAGAAACTATAAAACATATCAAATGTTGCCATGTTAACATAGCGACATGTGTGTATCTGCCCCGTGATGATTTGGATGGGCTCCTAAATTGAATGGGTTCAGTCCTTGGCCCATGCTACACCCGTCCACCAGCCCTGTCAATTGTCATGAAAATCGGGCCAGTCGTTTTGCAGGTAATCCAGCTGACAAATAGACAAACAAACAAGCCAACAGACAAACCAAGCCGAAAACATAACCTTTTTGGTGGAGATATTAATTCTGTTTACTCCCATGAAGAGCAAGTTCCATCTGAGGTATTTAGTGTAAGGTTTGAGTGGTAAGGAAATAGACAAATGTTATTGATCAGTGGGCAAAAATCAAGGGAATACAACCACCTCACAATCTGATGCAGCTGAATCTTTTACGTTAAAGGTGCGTAGGTGCAATGATCTTTAATATGGATTATTTCACTGTGGAATTAGCCTGACTTTCTCAAATTTCTTAATTGGATACAAGAGCAGAGCAGGCAGGCAAGTTACCTGACAGACAGAGTGACAAGAACAAAAAGAAAAAAAGCACAAATTCTTGTTATGAGTGCTGACGTTTCTCTCTTCTCTTCTAAATGAATGCACTTCAACCCTCATATGTGTAAAACTTGAAATGAATTTGTGCAGCGTTTCCTCTCAATGCAGCATGAATTGGGATTTTCTTCGAACGCCTGACCTGTTTAACAAAGCAGTTTGTATTAAAACTGGAGGAGAACATCTTCGCCCGTGTTGGGTTATTTGTAAAAACTTTGTCTGGCAAATGTATGTAAAGTGGTCCTTGCTGGGCTATTTTCTTTTTTACATGTGTGGCAGCAGGGGGAGCTATTGTCTAAAAAGCTGCATGTGTTTTTTTTTTTTTTTTTTTTTCACTACAGCATGTGAATTAGCTAGCAGCTCACACACACAGTGACCTCATTCAATCCTCGCAGCATACTGTTGAAAAACCAAACTGGAGGAACTGTTAGAAAGAGAGCAAAGCATCCGTGTGACCGTCCCAGCTGATAGTAAGACACAGGGATTGACGCCACTGTTCTGAACACTGTAATGTGTGTTAATTCCGTTTTCAATCAAACACAACAACAGATAGACTGCTGATAATTCCAGGTCATTTTGACACATTGGTATCATTAAACATGAGTCATGACATGTTTGAAAATTTGATATGGTCTTTAGGAGCGCTCATGCTCAGCCTACATATTTTGCTCATGAGCTGTTGCTTGCAACCCGTCTCAGCTGCTTCGACTGTACGTAAGTTTTATGTCTCCGAGTGGTTTAGCAAATATTTAGGACCTACTGCTTCTGGTGTAAGTCATTCACATGTTTCTACACTGAGAGCAGATGTTGATGGTTGTTTGGTAAAGCAATGACTTCAAACCACACAGCCGTCCAACAACCTGGAAACTCGGGCTGCTAATTTGTTGTTTAATAAATAATAATAATAATAATTTATACTTTATTAATCCCGCAAGGGGAAATTACAGTGTTTTCACTCTGTTGTTAGAATACACATTACACACAGGCCTGAAATAAACACACATGCTCAGTACCTATACATGCACTAATGGAGAGATGTCAGAGTGAGGGGGCTGCAGCTGCCCATGGAAAGGCGCCCCGAGCAGTTGGGGGTTCGGTGCCTTGCTCAAGAGCATCCTGGCAGTGCCCGGGAGGTGAACTGACACCTCTCCAGCTACTAGTCCACCACCATATTGATACCTCTTTTTATATCATTGTGACCTGTATTGGAATATATATATTCCATCCATAATAACCATCATGCATTGTTTATATGGATTTCGAAAAGGAAACTGCCGTGCTGGAATATATATATTTTTTTAACTTTTAAAGTATTATTTGAGCTTTTAGATTAGCAGTTATTAGCTTTTGTTTTGCCATTCTCACCACAATAACTCGTCCTTTGTTTAGTTATCAAAGGCAGGACTCATTACAGAGTTTTTTTTTTTTTTTTTTTTTAAACCAGTATTTATATGCAAAAGGGTACAAAGGATGGAAGCCTGGGGGTGAATAAAGGATGTTGATATTTCCATATCTACTGAAACAGATGGAAATACTTTCAACTATTATTATTATTATTATTATTCAAAGCATGTTCAATAATTAACACATGCACATACAGTACAGGCCAAAGGTTTGGACACACTTTCTCATTCAATGCCTTTCCTTTTTATTTTCATGACTATTTACATTGTAGATTCTCACTGAAGGCATCAAAACTATGAATGAACACATATGGAATTATGTACTTAACAAAAAAGTGTGAAATAACTGAAAACATGTCTTAAATTTTAGATTCTTTAAATTGAATTGAATTGAATTGAAAAAACTTTATTAATCCCGATAGGGAAACTGGTTTGCCACCAACCATACAGCAATCGAACACAATACACAACTAAAAAACAAATAAACAAACAAATAATTCTAATAATCTTATAATTAAAGTAGCCACCCTTTGCTTTTTTATTAATAAGGGACAAAAGTCCGCTAATTAACCCTGACAAAGCACACCTGTGAAGTGAAAACCATTTCAGGTGACTACCTCATGAAGCTCATTGAGAGAACACCAAGGGTTTGCAGAGTTATCAAAAAAAGCAAAGGGTGGCTACTTTGAGGAATCTAAAATATAAGACATGTTTTCAGTTATTTCACACTTTTTTGTTAAGTACATAATTCCACATGTGTTCATTCATAGTTTTGATGCCTTCAGTGAGAATCTACAATGTAAATAGTCATGAAAATAAAGAAACACATTGAATGAGAAGGTGTGTCCAAACTTTTGGCCTGTACTGTACATGAGGCTGATACCTTTCCCCCTCAGCCCTCCAGTTACACCGTGTCCTGCACCGTGTCCTGCACTTCTTCTGTGCTCCTGCACTCCGCACGAATACGACCCCCGCGACAGAAACCCCCCTCGCTGCAGTCTGACCAACTTTCATTGGGTCCGCTTGTGGGCGGTGTTTCCAAACTACCTTTCAAACCACATCCAGTGCCGTGACTGGAGGGGTGCCAGGCCACATCTGGAGCTCATTGCAGCTGACGCCACACAGCACAAGGAGATGGGGTGTTGGAGGGTAGATGGCGAGGGGAGGGGGGGTGGGGGTATTTTTGCTCGCAGGACCAAGCCAACAGAGCTGTTTACGCTCAGTGACAAGTTCCTCCTTCCACACAGCTGAGGAGCTGTAACGAGGAGCACCCATTTTGAGTGCCACACGTCAGTAATAGCAGGGGCTCGCTCGCTGCTCACTGAAGGAGAACGGTTCGAAGATATCCCGGTTTGTTTTCTCAGTGGCAGGAAGAACAAAGCACATTATGCTATTTGAATCAGACCAGTAATGTTGACTGGCACCCAGACTATCACACACACACCACAGTACCTTCTGATTGATCCCTTGCCAGGTTCTGTGTAACATAATCAAAGTTGACGTCTTAGATCTGCTAGCAGTGAGCGAGGTAATGAAAAGCGTCTGTGTCACTCAGTAAAAGCGGAGGAATATTAAAGGGGCTCATTTTTTTCTTGGTAATTTTTCATGAGCTGGTCTGAATTTGCAGAGCTGCTTTTCCCCTTTATGTGGAAACAATCAGAGGCTGGCCTGTGGTGGGTGAAAATAAGCAGATTGGTCAGGGAAGAAAAAGACATTTTCCACACTTACAAAAAAAAAAAAAATGGTTTCTTTCAATTAACTGTGCTACTTTACTCTGTTTTGTCAGTACACATGTAACAACGAGTGCTATCTAGAGGGATAAGGTGTGGTTTTTAAGCATCGCTTTAGAGAGCTTTCTCGTAATGGGAGGACTCCACAAGATGAGGAATTTGGATTACAGCTCTTTTTAGTGAGATTTATTTGGAAAGCAATGAAACTGGCCCTGGAACCCACTTCCACCATAATGAGCCCAAGTTAAACCAGGACTGGATGTTATTTTCCTCACAAATAGAAGGTGGTCTGTGTACCATGCTTGCGTGGAGGACTTGAAATCAGTGCCTGGGACTTTATTTTAGACGGCGCTTTAGCTTTGAGAGTGGATGATGAGAACAGCTTGTCCTCTGTGTATATTTCTCCAGTTTGAAAATGACGTTTGAGCTTTAAAAATAGTTTTTGTGACTAAAAACTAATCATGATTTTATTCCATTGTGCCAGATGCCAATTATCTCCATTTTGGTGATATCTGGATGTTTGTTACCACAGATAAAAGGCTCATCTGGTCCTTATCTTTCCTGTGTCCACCTGTACAAAACCAATGCCATTCTGTTGCCTCCCAGCTGCCCTGGCAGAGCCGGAGCTGTTTGACTTATCCCAACGTAATCAGGTAAATGGCTGGCAGATGGGCACACATAAAGAATTGGAGGGCCAGACTCTGGCATGAAGGACCGCCCCATTTCGTCTCATCTGCGTCGGGGAAATCGGGGAAATAGGAGTGTAGGTGTTGGGTGAGGGGGCGTGTGTAATCAAATTTACGGGAGCTGCTCCTTAGAGATGCTGCATAATCCAATTTAGGCCCACTCCCACTTCAAAGCAGCATGTTGTCTGCTGGTTGAAGTGATGTTGCAGATCTTATGCTCCCATTTTCCAGGTCAGCGGGTGATGCGAGCCATGAGACCAGGGGCCAGCCGCTCAGCTTCCAGGCAATCGGCACTGTGACTGTGGGAAATGTCCGGCTTATCAGGTGATCCAGCCAAACACAAATCGGGACCATGTGAAACATGTTTTTTGTAGATATAATCAACATACTCGTTAGCTTCATATTTTAATCTGAAATATATAAAAGCCATGCCAGTAGAATTAAGGTTCCTGCAGCCACATTTGGACTAAAAATTCAACCAACACATCTGGACAATGTCATAACGTCTCTTCCAGCGACCATAATCTTGAAAAAAGTTTCCCCAGGAAATTGTGAACATGCTGTGATTTCTGCATATTGTGGGTATATTTGAGGGAGAAAGTTTATTTTCCCAGATGTTTCTTTTTTTTCTCAGACTCTGTGTTGGATGGTTTCTTTTTTTTTTTTTTTTTCATTGATTATGGAGATGTAATCTTCTCAAAAGCAGGGCCAGACAAACAAGCCATAAGCTGTACCATATGAGTCAGAGGACAATCAATGAAGCTTTTGGGATCATATATCTAGGTCCCATCACACCAGACTGACTGAAATCAGGTTATGATGTATATCATCTGCCAAATCTGCACTATCAACTGCCCATACTAATCTACTGTGTATGCCCCTAGTTCAGAGTAAATTGAGCTTTTCTAGCTCGTTGTTTATATGCACAGGTTTACTTGTCGACCGTCCTATGAAGTTTAACTCGCATGTCTTTTTTGGTCTCCTTTCCCCCCTTTAGTTTATAGCGAAGAATAAGAATTCATAAATTTTATCTACAGACTGCTGTTGATATGTACAGAAGTTTTAGACAATATATTTCTCCGTCCCATACTCATTGATACAATTGTCAGTGAAGTTGGTTTTACACGATGGAGCGTTTGAAGACTCTGATAACATAAATCAGAACGAGAACAGTTATCCAAACTTATCTTAAAATTACAACCTTAAAGGAATACGCCACCATTATTCACCGTCTCCTCTATATTTATAAACTGTAGGTGGGCAAATGCATTTTTGTCTCAGTGCACGCATTGTCTTAAGGCCTTTTTATAGTTGTGCTTCGGCTCCACGCAGAGCTCTCGCCGTAGCTTTTTAAAGTGGCCTGATGTTTATACTTGTGCGCTGGTGTGTGCGTCGAGCCGTGTGTGTGTGTGGGGAGTGTGTGGTAGAGAGAAGTGAGAGAGTGCCGGCGATTACCTTCGGAGCGCGGAGCGAGTAGCGACTCTAGAGTCATAGTAGAGAAACAAAGTGTCTCCTCTGTGCTTTCTGACCACAGTGGGAAATATCTAGCAGGAAAAGTTAACCCTCTCCTTGATTTCATGTTGTTTATGGAGGAGAACCAGAAAATGAGTCGGGAGAAATACAACTCTACCAAACCACGGCCGAGCTACCTGCGTCGCGGCGACGTGTAGTTACATTTTTCGAGAGGTGCACGTCAGGCTACGGCGTAGGGTCCGGCGTAGACGCAGAGGGGTCTGCGTCTACGCGTCTACGCTATCTTATCTTAGCGTAATGAATGGAATCCTTTGTTGCCGTTAGCATGTCGTGAGTAAAAGTGACCCCAACAACAACAAAAACAAAAAATTTTAATTACTTCTTGTGGCTTGCGTATTCACAACGAGTAAAAATAGCAATGCAGATTAAGACTAGACGATTTCCTACTGTAGGTAGATATTGACTTGGGACTATATTGGGTGGAAGTTGCTACTCGGGCACAGAGATATCAGCAGCCCGCGGGGCTCTGCGGCCGGCGCAAAGTCACTGTTTCTGGGTTGCTGGACAACCAAATGCCGCTGCCCTGACTGAGCTCCATGGGGCTCGGCGGGGCTTGGTGGGCCACTGCCCGTCCAGTAACCCATAAACAGTGACTTTGCGCCGGCCGCAGAGCCCCACGGGCTGCTGATATCTCTTTGCCCAAGTAGCAGTGCTTCGGCTGTAGCCTACTTTCACCCAATATAGTCCCAAGTCAATATTTACATAGGAAATCGTCTAGTCTTAATCTGCATTGCTATTTTTACTTGTTGTGAATACACAGGCCACAAGAAGTTATTAGGTTTTGTTTTTGTTGTTGTTGGGTCACTTTTATTCACGACATGCTAACGGCAACAAATGATTCCATTCATTACGCTAAGCTAAGCTAGCGGCAGCACCGCCGGACTAAGACAATGCATGCACTGAGACAAAAATGCGTTTGCCTACCTGTATAAATATAATATACTATAATATGTAACTTTTCCACATTAAAATGTCTAAAAACGACCAGACCTATGTTATATATTTTATTGAGTCGTGTACTTACATTATCCCAAATGTTTATAACATTAAAGTGATTTTCAGGTTCATAATTGTATTTAGAGGTTGTACCAGAATAGGTTTACATGGTTTAATTTTTTTTAAAACACCATATTTTTCTTTTCACCCTGTGTGTTGACCTCTCTGTTTTAGCTACAGAGTGAGTCATCTCACTTTTATTCCATCTTTGTTGGGAGTCGCACATGCGCAGTAGCTAGGTAAGGACTACTAGCCAGTCAGAAGCAGAGTATGAGGGCGTGCCATGCTAACACATTGGTGAGCATTATAACCAGTCCTTCCAGAAAAATGAAAAAAGAAGAGTTTTTTTGTGATTGTTGCGGGCAAAAATCCTTGATTATGAGGCATGTTTTCTTAAAAAATGCGATGGAATATGCGGGATATTTCTGCAATTTTATGCGCTGAAATTGCGGGAACTGGGAACTTGCAAAAATTGCGGGAACTTGCAAAAACTGCGGTTTGATGAAAAAGAGAAAAAAAAGTGATTCCCCCAACACCCTGCTTTTTGATGATGTTCACGTCACTTCATCATGTTCCCATGGCAACAGGGGAAAATGGCTGCTCTTGTGTGAAGTAAACCAACATTTTTCATCTTTCTGCTAAGATATATGTGACTTTTTTGCAACAAAAATGCGGGGATTATGAAATCATGCAAGCCCCGCATATTTTGCGCGGAAATCGGCAATTTTGTGCACGTTATATCTATAATGTGCTCAAAAAAGATATATAACACAATAAAGGAAAGGGGAAAAGCCAAAAAGCATAATTCTTTTTTAAAGATAATTTTTTGGGGCTTTTCCCTTTATTTTGAAAGTGGACAGACATGAATGGGGGAGAGACGGGGGATGACATGCAGCAAAGGGCAGCAGGTTGGACCCAAACCCTGCGCCGCTGCAGGACCCAGCCAACATGGAGCGAACGCTCCCACTGGGTGAGCTAGAGGTCGCCCCATAATATTAGCACTTTACAACAATGTTCAAAAGAAGTCTGTTATTTTAATTAAGGACAGGGTCTGTGTCATTTGGTCGACGTCACCTGTAAATAGCGTCATATTTCCCCTTTGTGCGTGCGTCAGCATTGTGGTTGTCATAAATTGACTTTGTATCCAGTCTTAAGCTACATTTTTACGATACACTTTTTAGATCATGGTCGTTTTATATATATATTTGAACCCAGTCAATGATTTTAGTCATCGGACGCCTGGATCTTAAGTTATCAGAGCTGAGCGAATGTTTTTGTTTTTCCAGCCTGCAACTTCAGTTTTTTTTTTTACATAGTGGAGCATTAAGCAGCTGAGGAGCCAGATATTTTCCTCAGGAGTGAAGACCAAAAACAGCAATAACAAAAAAAAACAGGAGAGTAAATATTGCACATTCATTTATAATATTGGACATACTGTAGTTTGGCAGAAACATGAGTTCTAATGTTGAATACATATCTGCTTTATGTGTAGTCTGGCTCAACGGATGTACATTGCTGGAATAAAGCGTGTAAAGGAGACGTGCCGGATGTCCCGTCCCTCTCGCTAGCTCCACTACTGGGGCCTAGGGCCGCCCAGGACGGTTGTGATTGGTTTAAAGAAATATCTGGCTATCCAATATGATTTAATGTCATTCAACCTCACTTTGTTTTTAATGAGGAATTCTAAGTAATGACAACAACACTGTGGGCGCGTCCACATGATACAAGCCTTCTGTGATCGCGCACACGCCCCCACCCCTCCTCCACACATTTGCTAGTAGCCAAGGAGGACACGTAGGATTAAGAAAACATGATGGACTCTTCCGAAGAGGTCATTATCTTCACTCGAGCTTCTGCGTGGGAAAGTCACCGGACGACCCAATCTTCTGAACGTAGCCATACTGAGAAATAGAGAGAGAGTTTTGTGGAGCTGATAGTTTTAATTAGCTTTGTAGTAACTCATTTGGCAATGGCTTGGATGTAACGGGCGTTCATTAATATCAAAAAGTTACGCGCTAAAGCTTTAAAAAATAAATAATACATTTTAAATGCAGAACTTGTAATATAGTATGTTTACAGAGTGGTGTTGTTTTAAAAAAAGGTTTTCAAATAATGATGAATGGTCAGACAAAGGCTTTGGGGAACTGCGTTATATCTAAAACTGTCTTCTTTGACTGTCTCCGTTTTTATTCATTTATCGTCAGAAATGAAGCATAAAAGGCAGGCTTCATGTAAAGACAAGATCCTGCAAGCCCTTATTTTGTATAAATCAGATCAGATAAATCATCATTGCATCTAGACATGATGGGAAATATAGTTGGAGTACAATAGAAGGGCAGATGTAAATAGCTGCATTTGGGGATGCTTATTCACACCAAAAACAATGCTGCTGACACAGCATTTGTTAAGAACTCCCCTACAATACCAAACAGCAAAATAGTCACAACTGCAGTGACAATACTCCCATTCAGTGTGAATGACCAGGGAACGCAACACCGCGCTGCACGTGTAATTGAACAAGATGGTTACGCTGATGAACTAAGACTCATAGAAGCACGCCGTCCCTCTATCAGCAGGTGCCCGGCACACACTAGCCCATTCATATGCGCATTCCTGTCTCTCCACTCGCAGCCCAGCAGGTTCCTCCCGGCCACTCGGGACAGGGGCTGACAAACACAAAGGGTCTTCAATCTGCCTCAGACAACAGCCAGCATAAAGGCCCGGAAAGCCACAACAGAGTAATGTCAAAGAGCAGGCTGGGGGTGGTGAGCAGAGTTTGGGGGGACCTGTGTAGAACGAGGGCACTGCTGACGGATGGATGAGGGCTGGGCTCAAACAACGTAGTGGAAGGCCTGTCTGTGGCCTTTCTGCATAAAGGAGGATATTTGTACTTGCCCAGTAACAATGGAATGCAAACACGAAAAGGGAGGACAATAAAACACCACTTTGGGGTGATGAAGAAGCTGCTAGGGAAATCATCATGCAAAGCATCCCAGGGGCAGATATTGTTCACTGTGAGGATTGCATGACTCTCTGTTTGTTCCCATGCTGATGTGTGGCTTCGCCTCCTTCAGTTTGCTTTTGCATACAGTATTCCTGGCTTTAACAGTGTCCGGCACATTTCCTTACACTGAAAGGAAGTGAGGAGTGATCAGAAATGCCCCACCTCATCTTAAAACAGATTGTGTTTAGGCTGAGCTTTTGTCAGATGCATCGGAGCGAAAGTTCAACTGACTTTAAAGCCTACGTAGTGCCGGTCCTATCTCAAATCATGTAAATAACTAATTTACATGATTCCATCTTTTGTAGACAACATTTTTTTAACATTTCCGTACATATGAAACGTAACTGCACTGTGAAATTATTAATAGAATTCATAAACTTTAATCACTTCATTTTATAGCCCATCGGTAAGCTCGCCTATATGTGTCTTGAGCTACCATGGCATGTACACATCACAGGGACAAGTTAATGATTAATAATTGAAGGTTTTTTTCTTCAAATGAGTCCCTCATTATACAAGTTAGCTTTCATTCTCTTATGTGTGCCAGTGAACCAGTATAGACACATAGACAGTATGTCTCCCCAGTGCTGCAATAAACAACCAAAGACTATATTTTATTGGTCTGCGATTGTTTTTTTTATTTTTTATTTTCTCCCCTCTGTTTTGCAGAATCTTTACCACCCACAGCTGTCACTGCTCAGACTGGGGTGAAGAGTTTCAGATCAGTCACCTCCTATCATCGGAGGAAAACAATAAGCAACAGAATGAATAAACCATCCCCATATGTTATGACTTCTTCCAAGGCTTTCTTCTCTGTCGTCTGTAGACTATTTAAATCATTAACAGCGTGTTGCACATCCCAAGGGAACTCTTTATCAGTGATACAAAACGAAATGTCTCGAAAATATGTGGTTTCAAACTGCTTGTTGCATCAAAGGTCTTCTCAGTCACGTTTTGAAGCTCTGAATTCGTAAGATGTGGCTGCACATTGCACGTTTAACTCTCACTATTAGTTACCCTAATAAACATGCTTGGTTTTTCCTCTGGTATGTATGTGGTTGTCAGATTCACACTCCATCTGCTACATAGTCAGCAGCTCTCTTTGAGTTAATTGATAATTTGAGCTTAAAGTGCATTTGACAAAAAAGGCAGTTTAGAAATTTGAAATGCAAGAGTGTCTGACCGAAATACACCAATCAAAACTTGTTACATAAAGGCAATATGTCCTTTCGGCATTAGTCAGTCACTGTAACTTGAAGGAGAAGTTTTAATAGTTTAGACATTTTGGGAAAGATGCATGTTTGCTTTCTTGTCAAGGGTTTGTCTGTAGCCTACGTGAAATACGAAGCTACAGCCTGCAGACAGTTAGCTTAGCAGAGAGACTGGAAACAGAGAAACGGCTGGCTTAGCTCTGTCCAAAGGTTAAAAAACATCTGCCTAGCAGCACCTTAAAGGTACACTATGTAGGAATGTCTCCCATCTAGCGGTGAATTGAATTGAATTTTGAATGCAAATTGTATTTTGCATTCAAATGAATAGTGCTCTCTAGCGCCTCACTTTTTCAAAATTGCGTGTTGCAACTACGGTAGCCATTATGTACCAAGAAGCTATGACAACACGTCTTCCAATTTTTTTGCTTTTTTGCCGACGAGGATTCCTTCTCCTGTGGCTCGGCATAAGTATGGATCTCCATTATGAACTAAAGTGCAGTGCAGGCTTTCAAAATTGCCGGGGACAAGCGCCTCTCACTGATCTCCTTCTCCGTTTCAGCTGGTTTCAGTAACGTGACGCTGGCTCTGAACGAAAACGCGTTGTGGATTAGCTAGACAGGTAGGCTAGTGCTTTCTGTCCATCTAAGTGATTAGTTTTTCAAAATGGCGGAACAACATGGAAGCCTCCTTGGACTTGCCCGTCCAATGTAACTACAGATAAGAAATAATTCGCTTACGAGGATAAGTCAGATCATTGGCAGAGGTAATTTTACACCAATGAGGACATATTTATGAATGAAGACATTGATTTTAGCTAATAAAATACTTAAAACACTACACAGTGTACCTTTAAAAGCTCACTAATTAAGATTTTAAAAACCGAAATGTAAAAACATGTCATTGTGTTATGTGCTGGACTACTTCTTGTCTTATTCATTATTCCAGTCACTCTCTGTCTGTCTTAGCTAGTTTTCTGACAACCTCGTGACGACAAGACTGCAGGAAGACACTGCACCCAGCCAAAGAATAGTCAGATAACCTCCCGTAAAACCACACAACCCCTGTTTTCACTCTTCGTACTAACCTAACTTAAGCTAAGCTGACCGGCTGCTGGGGGTAGCTTCATAGTTAGTGTAAAGATATGAGAGTAGTATCAAACTTCTCATCTAACTCGGCAGAAACAAATAAGCAATATTTCCCAAAATGTTGAGCTAGGCTATTCCTAACATTCCCAGACTCACAATGGCCAGTCAACAAAAAGGTATAAAAATCAATACAACAGAACCAGAGATGTAAGCTTTTTTTCTGATTAATTGCATCAAGTGATGCCCTTTAGGCAAGTTATCAGACTTCACACAGCTCCCTCTGGAGCCACAAAAGGCTTGATACAACTGTTTTACATATGCAGTAATACTTCCTAAGTCCTGCAGACTTTGACGTGTTAAAGCCTACTGCTCCCAATAAGTGACGAAATAACGCCAACATTTTCACATCACATTCATCTGAAGGCAAAGCACTGCTACTTGGGCAGAGTGATTAGCGACTCCATTACTCCAACTCTGAGCGAACTCCAGGTGAACTCTCTGCTCCTCACCACAGGGCTTCAGGTGCTGCTAGCAAATCACCCCGCCCAAGTAGCAGAAGTAGCAGTGCTTCGCCTTTCTGAGAAAATATGTATACGGTTAGAATATGGCTGTGTCTCATATGACCTTGTTATTTGTACACGCTGTGACTGTACAAATCACAACATGTAAATAGGTAAATGTTGGCGTTATTTTGTCACTTATTGGGAGCAGTAGGCTAGATGGAGCCGGTTACCTCCAGGATCTGTGCTAAGCGAGGCTAGCACTGGGTGTGTTAGACAGAGTTATGACACGCACGGAGATGAGAAGGTTATGTATGGACTTATCTAACTCTGGGGGATACAGTGAATAAGCTAAAGTCCCAATAAGTCGGTGTGTTCCTTTAAGAAATGAACTGAACTGAACAGAGGTTTTAAACTGATAACACAAGTGACAACGTTTTCCGTAAGAGTATGTAACATTCAAATTTTGCATCTGCATGTGATGTGCATTTAATTACACTCCTTTTACTGAGTGCTTGCGCATTGCAAAGCTGCGGTTAACAAAAAATATATAAATAAAATGTTAGATAAATTCACAATATCACAGCATTTAGTATTTCAAGTATCTTCACCTATCTAGCCCCTAAACTCTACTGCGTACAGCATTGAAAGGTTTGTGTTTTGATGTATTTCCTTTTGTAACGTTTTTATTTATACAGTGTATTGTTCTGTTTTGATCTCTTCTTGCACTTTCACTTTATAATCTAAAATGTTATTTCGTAGGTGGATTGATTACAATATCAACGCTTAATCAAATCTGGATGAGTCAAAGAAGTCATACATCCTGTAACATCATGCCAAGATCCTCCTGTGTTTGCTGATAGGAGCTCAGTTTGGGGCTCGTGTTACAACCAATATAACAGCAATAAGATAGTGTTTGCTTTCTCGATAGAGGACAGGTAGTAGAAAAGTGTAGCGTCTAAAAATCAGAATCCGCTTTATTGGCCAAGTAAGTGTGTATACAAACAAGGAATTTGACTCTGGTTTTTGTTACTCTTAATGTAGTCTCACATTGCCAGACCTATCCCCACAGCATGTGTGGAGTAAGGTCTGGCTATACACCACACATACTGTACATTCTAGGATAGGAGAAAATAAACACTGGTTTGTTTGCATTTCTTTAAACCAATCACAATCGTCTTGGGCGCCGCTAAGCTCCGGACACAGTGACATTTGCACTCCGCAAAAGAAAACACTGCATACAATATTAAATGAAGTTAACTGTTCACACAATACAGATACATGAGCTATATAAATTTGCTGGATACATATATTAATTATACTTACCGTGTGTATTTTGTCCAATGCAATCTCCACCAATCGGTCCCAAAACGTCCCAGTTAGAGAGTAAATGCCGTAAACATATTCTTTGTAAATCTTTACAATCATTCCCTGATAGAACCAAGCAGGCCTGTCTTGTTGCACAACCCCAATTTTTTTTTTTTTAAACTAGCTTTTGAGTGTGAAGCTTGCTAGTTCAAAGTTTGTTGTCGTTTCCTGAAGCGAACACAGTTTGAGAACGGCAACACACACAGAGCAGAAGGTGATTGACATGTCAGACAATTATCCTGAAAATATACTTCTGTTGATCCAGACTACTCTTAATGTACTTGAACAGAAATATAGCCTGACAATCCAGACACAGATCAAGATGTTGGGTCTGGGAACTCACCATTGACAGGGCTCAATCCGAGGGGCGGGATAAACGGTTGTCTTTCAAATTTCCCTCTGCTCGCAATAGGATAGCGCTACAACCAGGCAGAGCAGCGAAGAAGGTAACGGAGCTAGTTGATAGATTCAACTTTTGCCGTATCCGGTCGGCAAAACTCCGAACACATCTTCCTTTTTTAAGAATGACTTCAGTGCCGTTCTTTGTTCTTTTCTCAAAGAAAAGCTTAACTCCAAGTCTTCCAGAAGACCGCTGTTCCCAGCAGCTGCAGCCATAAGCCCCGCCCACCGACTCTATACACAATGTGATTGGCCTGACCAGAGTTTGGTTTTTCCAGCTTGCAAGTCAATGGAGAGTGCCTAGACCCCCCTGGCTGCAAATTAAATTTGCTGCCGCTAGGGTGCGTCTAGATTTCTAGGCTAACAGAAATAGACATAACAATAAAAACTATATATATAAAATATATAATTTACAGGTACAGTGAAGTACAGTGGATGTTTGGTGTTACAGGGTTGTTGACACTATGAACTAATATTAAAGGGATACTTTGACGTTCTTAATCCAGCTCTGTGTCATCTTTGTGTGGGCAGTGTGTTAAAATGAACAGTGTTTGGCTTCCCTCTATGACACCAGTGCTCAGAGCAGCCGAGATCCGTCTTTCACATCATCCTGTGGATCGCTGCAGACCTCTGCTATAGAAGCTCAGGGTGCTCCGAACACACCGTTCATCTGCACACACAAAAAGATGACACAGAGCTGGATTCAAACCAGCAAAATATCTCTTTACCTCTTCATCAGAGTGGTGGCATGCAGAAAGAAACTGTCCCGTCCTGTCCAGAAAAGAAGTTGTCGTTTAAATATGTGATTCCTTAGTACTGACCTTCAAAATACTGAATTTAGATCTCCAATAAAATAAATTGAATTAAAGATCTCCGGCTTTAACAAAATAAATGCATGGAAGATGAATACATGTTGAAACACAAAAAGCTTCAATCATTTGACATTTTTCAAAGACCATATGAGGTCTTCACATATGAACTATGTGTTTGATCAGGCAGTGCAAACTTGTGTTTGTGCTGACTTGGCGGATACATTTGAAATTCTGATGCTCTTTGAAATGCTGCCAAAGCATATGATCTTCACGCCAGCACAATAAAGCTATTTTATAGTCGCCTTGAACGGGAAGTTGATGAAAGTGGTTACTTTCTGTCAGTGAATTAGAATTCATGTTGGTTGTCTGAATTCCTGCAAAGAAAACCAATTTCCCTCCTCAGATGCACACTTATATTATTGCCCACTCCACTCATTCATTCAGTAAGTAAACATCTCTTTACACTAATACACCTTTGTCTTCTCACGTCTACCATCAGCGTGGGCTCCCTGGATGTTATTGCAACTTTTTTTTAAAGTGGAAATGCTTTTAGTTTGGAACGTCTCATCGTTAAAGTTTTTAATAAGAGCTCAAAGTCTTTGCAAAATGCAACACACATTTACAGTATATTAATGTCCTTCTATGTCTACATGGGACTTTTTTAGTAATCCTAAAGTAACCTTTACCTTGACCTATTTACTATTTATTTTCTCAATACTGTAAATACATTTTACTATTTATTTTCTTAATTTATATGTTTGTTTATCTTTATAGATTAGATTAGATAGATTTTTATTGATCCCAAAAAAAATGGGAAATAACGGTGTTGCAGTAGCAAAATATCACACAGCTCACATACAGAATATACATTCAATAATTGGAAACAATATACATTAAATAATTGAATACTACACAAGCAATATTTAAAATATATACAATATGTAAATAAAATGTACAACTGTTTCAACAAGTTGGGGAGTAAAAATGTACAACTGTTTCCCTAGTAATGATAGGATGTAAATAAACCTATTGTGCAAGGTTGTGCAAGGGCAAGGTTGTGCAAGGAATATATATAGTATTATAGTGTCTTGTACTTTCCCCCCCTATCCCTTGCTGCTAAAACTGTGACTTTTCCTGTTGTGGGATTAATAAGTAAAAGTGGTGTGCATTATAGTGTTCAATGACATAGGGATCTTGTTTGATATTTCTTATGTATTGCCTATATTTTTCTTATAGTGATTTGATCAATACTGAGTCCGTAGTTTGTAGTTAGTTTATGTAGTTTATTTCCATTGTGGTAGTTGAAATGTACACAGGAGCATTATTTACAGTTACAGTATTACCCTGTGTATCGTGTAGTCTCCAATCCCACAATGCAAAGAGTTGGAGCTCTGCTGAAAAGGTGCTGTGGATGGCAGGGCCGGGGAGCCTACTACCAGCCTGCATGGGCAGACCTGCGTCAAGTTGGAAAGTAACAGCCTGAATAATGTCGGAATTCAGGCTGTTTGACATTCAAAATAAAAGCTGCACTTTCGTCACAGATGGGGGAATCCTCATTTATGTGGAGCAAAACAACAAACTAAAATCGAAACAAACAATGCGTTAAATATGGAGTGAATATGTTGTGTAAAAATAATTAACGTGGCAGATGTTGCACACTATAGATGAATTGCCATCCTATTAGAAAACTTTTTTTTTTCGTTAAATAACTATGGTTGGAAATATATACAATACGTACAAGGTAAACTCAAGTAAAAGTAAAAAGCAATGAAGAGGTGGTCTAATAGCTCTCCATTTTGATGTAATGGTGCTTTTCTGTTTTAACTCAACAATCACTAATTAAAGCGTTAATAGTCCCCAGCCATTTCCCCTTTATTTCTGCAAAAGATAGTGTTTAAAAAGATTTTTACCTAAAGTTAGCACCATTTGGCTACAACAGAATGGGAGCTAAAGATGACCTCTGTCTCACAAAGCAGAGCGAAATAAACATGCTGGACAGCAATTGTGTATTGAGCCAACTATATTAGTCAAAAAGTTATGTAGCTAGTCAATTGCTGCCTCTTGTTGCCGGTGTTGGCCTTTATTTTATTGCTAGAGACAGGAAGTTGTGTGTGTTAGTGCCTTGGTATTGACAACGGTCTGGAGGATGCGCATATTCTCTCAGATTTAAGGGGGGAGGTTTGGTTTGGAGCAGCCCGGACTCTTCGTTGTTTAACAGCATTTCTCCGCCAGGAATCGTCAAAATACTTTTTAGGATTAATTTAAGCACCACTCTTTTGTAGAAATATAACACCGAATTGGCATTTTGTTTGCGGATATTTTGTTACAGTGAGTTGAACAACTTTAGGATACTGTTTTCGGAGGTGAGGCGACTTCATTTCATCGCGAGCGAAACGTTTGGGATAAAGGGACGACCAAGAGCTAGCGCATAAGGCTGCACTCGCGTAGTTTCTTCGGATCTGTTTGGGTTAACGTTAGCCAGGTACCGTTAAGATTAAAAAGAAGCGTGTCGCAAGGCAAATCAGGAAAACGTTAAAATAAAACCAATTCAACGCTATAGGAAGTTTTTTTTTTTTCTTTCTCGCTCCGTTGATTATTTGGGTTTCTCGGAGTGGGGGACGCACGTTCTTTTCTTTCTGTCGCACAAGTTTTGCAAAAAAATAAATATGCGCGAACTTGTTAGCCGCTCGTTGATAGCTTGGAGTTAGTAGAGCTTCGTTAACGGACCACACATTTCTCTGGATATAACGTTACTGTTTTTCGGGAATTTTTTTTTTTTCTGCATCCAATCTCAGCTCCGGAGTCTTCCTTATCTGACCAACGCTGGCTGTTTCACAGCCCCCCGCCAGTAAGGTGAGCTGATGCCTTAGCTACTCTTTCACTGACTCTCCGATTTAACGTTAGCTTCACTTCACTTTGTGTTTACGTGCTAAAGGGTTTTAACGTTGTAGCTGGTGTTCCCCGTTGAAATAATACATTTTTATTGATGAACCTCTTAATTGTCGTTTAAAAAAAAGGAGCTAATTCAAGAATTGTGGCCCTTAAAATGACAGTTATTTTATTTGTGACACGCAACCACCTGTTTTTTTACATGATATGTTGTTTGTGCTCTGAAGATGAGTAAAATGGGGGAAACTGTCTGTTTACGTAACGTTACGTACTTTGCTTTCTCAGGAGACCTTTTTAGTCCGTTTCCATGCGTAGTAACACCTCAAGTCTCCTCCATGCTTGAAAAAAGAAAGGGAACTTAAGAGTCACGTTAAAGCACAAGGCCCAAATGTTTCCTGCAGCCCTGCTATAACAACTCCTTCGGTATTCTGTCTAAAGTCACAGCTGGCTGCGCCTTTTAATCAGATTAGCTAGATAATTAACTTGAACAAATACTCCCCACATCAAACCTAGAAAGCACATGTTTAAGACTGCACATGATGGCGTTATTTCTTATAAACAATGGAGTTTGTCTTCAATGGATCCGTAGCACGTTTCTGAACTTCTTTGCTGCCTTGTGATATAGGCTATGTTTACAGTAGTGCTGCTATCAATTGGGTTGTATCTATGCAAAAAAAAAAAAAAAGATCCCAATTGTCACCTTATCCATCCTCAGCCATGTATTTAGCCCATGTCCTATTTTTGTCACAGGCTCAAACTAAACTACCAAACCGTAGATTTAACACATATATAGCTATGTACCAAACCTAACCAAGAAAGCTCAATTCACATCATCTCACTCAAGTCGTGGTACCAACTACTTATTCAGAAATGCAGTAAAGTAAAATCTTTAAATTCTCAGAGGGCAGCCATCATTACTACATCTGTCATGAAGGCTTGGTCTGGAGGGGCCAGTCTGATGTTATGTAAAGCTCTAAATGTCATGGTATAAAGGGAGAGGGAGAAGATGGATGGTTTAGAAAAGCAGCACATCCACAGGGAGTTCACCAGGAGGGAAAACGTTTTCTCCTGAACCATATAATGGGAAGTGAGGAATAGTCCTGTCCTTTAATTTACTACGCTGCTCCCCTGGCACAAAGTTATTGTGACTCGAGCTTTGTGATTTGTATTTAACTAAATCCATCAAGAAATGTAGTGTGGAATTAAATGCTTCCTTGCCAGCTTTGTGTGGTGTACATTTTACTAGTAAGTAGATTTTAGTCAGTCATCCTTCAGATTGATATTTTAGTTGTTTTTCAGGAGGTTTAGGATTTAATTTCATTGTGTGTGCGTGTTTCAGGAATTTTTAGGCTGATTTTTTTTTTTTAAATTCCGATGCAACATATTCCGTGGATTTTAGTAACCTCTCCAAGGGTAGAGTTGTGTTTCCCGATTTAACCTCCCTTGGAAAACGTATACATTCATGCATACTGAAAAGCACTGAATGTACCGAGAAGCACTTTGAATTGAAGTGTCAACCAAATGGTGTAGTGTCGGGTGGCTTGACGTTGATTGTCTTTACATTTGAGTGTAATCTCATGACACCTGATCTCCCTCCATGGCACACTGGCGGCAAACCACTGATTCAGATTGTGAGGCTGCAAAGAAAAAGCCAGAAGTGTCTGTTTTTGTGAAAACAGTAACCTCAGGGAGATGGTCTGATGCTCTTATGTCCCCTCAACTGCAGCAGTGTGCAGACTGGCCTGTTGCTGGCTGGGAGTGCACAGTTAACTGGAAAGGGGGCTCCAGAATTTGGGTGCTGAGGAATTTTATGCATGGATGGCAGTGAACAGTAATTATGGTGCAGGCCATGTTATGGGTTAGGCCTGTAACCTTTTGTCTTTGTATAATGAAAGAAGCTAAATGTGTCTTGCATGTTCTAATCGGGGTAGTTTTTTTTTTTTTTTTACTGTGTTTTTATTGAACTTTTCATTTACATCTATAAAAAAAACAAACAAACAAAGTTAAAATAAATACAAAAGTCCTTGACAGCACCTCAGACAATACACCACATACCAGTACATTGTCTGCATGTTTCAAACATTAATATATATTAAATATTTACTTCAAGCAAATTTTCAATTAGTGCCCACTTCTGTCGAAAGATTTCCGATTTTAATCGGTAGTTTAAACCCTTTTTTTATTTGCCAGGTTTTCAATGAAGTGTTATCTTTCACGAGCTTACAAAACCAAGTGGGATTTTACCAAATGTGATTTTTGTACAGCATTATGTTATGCAGCTAAATGTCTGTAATCCTTTTCAAATGCAAGTCTTTTATATTTAAATTTTCTGAGCAGTCACTCGCTGTTCATTAGCTATGACTCATTCTGCTTCTGCGGCTTTTTTAATCCATTTTGTTTCACACGTTGAAAAGCAAAATTGCTTCCTGAAAAATGTGAGCAACAAAACTTAAAATGTATTTTCATGCCTCACCAACAGTTATACCAACAACGTCTTAGATCCCCCAAATATAAAGGTTTAGAAAGTGGGGAAACAAGAGGGTTTTGCACCAAAAAGCGCAGTGTAAGACCAAGTCATTGGTACTTCAGTTTGAATCTACCGCTGCTCAAGGGTTTAGACTTGCCTGATAGTTGGTTAGTCACTACACAAGTCTGGTGAAGTGAACGTAGACAATTTAATCCATCAGAACCAGTAGATGTGTTTTTAAGGCCCTGACACACCAATCCGATTATCGGCCATTGGACGGTCTGGCGAGGTCAGTGACTTGAGTCTGTTTGCTGTGTTCTGTGCCGTCGTCCGTCAGAGGAGCCGTCGGCCTTCATTTGGGCCGATTTGACATGTTGAATTGGAGGGCGGGCAGTCAGACTCAATGACCAATCTGATTGGTGGAGTGCTAACCCGGAAATGACGAGCAGGATGAGCCTGACGAACGCCTCTCAAAATCTGACGAAAATCTTTTAAACTGACCTTTGTCGATCTGAAATGAAGACCGATTCAGCAACTGCACGGCCGATTTCTCGCTTAAAATGTTTTCAGAAACACGTTTCAGTGGACTACTTTTCGTAAAATACACGAACGAATTCCGAACGAGCCGCCATTATGGTCGGCTGGAGAAGCCAGACCCACGTGACTCGTTCGTCCAATCAGCTGCCGGTTCTCATTTTTTGGGCGACAACACAGATTAGCGCCGCCTGCAGTTATGGAGACGTATTACTTCTCGCGCATGCGCATAACGTACGCTCAAGTCGGAGTCGCTTCGGTGTGTTCCGAGGCACTTTTTGGACCTCGGGGAGCCGACTGATCAGTCCGACTGCCTTTTCTGCAGATGGTTGGGTTGGTGTGTCGGGGCCTTTAGTGGCCCCAGTAAAGGAGTAAAGGACGGAAGTATTGGAGAGCTCACAGGTGTGAGATGTGTTGGTGGGTAATTTTTCTTCATTTATTACCCATGGGTCATTTAGCCTATGTAAATCAGAATGTGACTTAATAATTTGGGTCCTCAAATATTATTTGGCAGGGATCTCTCAAATGTGTTTGAGTTCTGCAGGATATGTCCTGAGGCAGTATATTTTACTACTGAGAAACAAGATATGACAGTAGGTAAAACACAATAGTCCTTTTTTGATTAATAAACTAAATAAAATTTAATTTGTATAGCAACTACATCCTGAAATTAGTTTTTTTTTTTTTTTTTTTTTGGTCCAGTACTTATATTGATATTTGAGAAACCCCAAAAACAACAATCTAACACCGATCCCTTAGATTTGTTTTTTAAAAGAATTGTGACCAATATACATTCTGAACGGGACCTTTTACAGCTGGGGAAAAAAACAAGCTATAATGGTTACACAGTTTTAAAATGACCAATACTAGTTTGGCATGTCAGTGCTGCAATTTTATGACTCTTTTATCGGCCGACCAATTCTCTATACCTGCAATAAGCTAATATTGGCCTGGCCGATTTCTCGGTCTAGCTCTAATAGTAACTATAAGTTAAAAACTACACTGAAAATAAATCAATCTGACAAAATTGGGTTGAAATATATACAAAAATGCCTATACTTCTTGTGCACTGCGATTTCTTTTTCTGATGCTAACATTTAGAATAAGCCAATATCGGCCAATGAGATCAACCTGCCAATGTGTCGGTCAGTCTCTGTCCTGACCTACTCGCCAGTCAAAGAGGAGTGTCCCCTCTGTGTGGATGGTAAGACACACTGTATGTTTAACTCTTGCTCCCGTGGGAGTATGATGACAAAGTGTTGTGTCATACTTTGAAGAAGCTACTTCCTCGCACTTTGTTGGAGCCTTCCCCAAACACTGACTCACTGCTTACAGAGCTGCGATGACCAAGCTTCTTTATCCATCTTTCCCATTATTTAATTATTATTTACCGTAATAAACATATGTAAACGTGGTTTGCACTTTTAAAACACTGTCCTTGAACTTTTACTAGACAGTTAAATAAGTAAAAATATAGTATATACAATGATGTTTTTTTTTTTTTTTTTTTTTTATAACAGTGCACACAGAGGAGCTGCCTCCAGCCCCTCCCCCTCGTTAAGCGGCATTACCGCGTCAATGTTGCACTTGCTCAGAGAGGCTATCGTTACGTTAGCAGTAGCATGCTGCTGGTGCTAATAAAACGATTGAAACAACGCGGCCACGCTGCTATGAAAGCTCCCAAAACGTCATTTATCAGTCTGGTTGTTACCCCTCTCTGCGGCAGTCTCCTGCGCTCCATATCTTTATAACAGAACTAGCTAGCTAACCGCTAATCAGAGCTAATCGTTGCTAAGCGAGCCTTCAGTTCTACGTGCCTGTATCCATTAACTGCATACAGAGCCCGGATAAAACCCTTAATTTTATTAAAATGTCTGTGAAAGTTTTACAACTCAGTTGTTTGAATGACAGAAGTCTGCTCAAGGTACGGTGTGGCGTTGGCATGCTAAGTTGATGCTTTCTCTGCGGCGTGCAGACTGATTTGTTCTCCCGAGTCACGTGACCAAATCGCAGCCTCTGCGATTAGGAAATCGCATTTTAACATATCGCGATATTATTGCAAATGCGATTAATCGTTGAGCCCTAGGTATAACCAGCATTTGTTTTACCCTTTCTGAAAACTCATGGGAGCAAGTGGTTGTGGGGAGGAGGGGGGGGGGCTATTTGGGTTTGGGGACCAAAACCAACTGTTAGGTGATAGATCTCTCAGCGTGGAAATGATGGCCCCGCAGTCTCTCTCTACAAGGGTGTCACGTAACAGGCTGTAGTTTTTTTGGTCTTAAACAAATTCCTCAAGGGGGGGTTATGGGGGTTTGGGGCAGGTTACATGTGTAACCAAATGAAGAAGTCGTACACATAGCATTGTATACTGCTACCTAGAGGCATGTCTCTACAGTCTTATTATAAGTTAAATACCGCCTGATTAGTTATTTTGTAGCTTTTGCAGCTGAAATTGGCTAGAGACGCTCGGTTGCTATATGACAACAACGGCTTTAAGCAGAGTCTTGAGCAGAAAGCAGAGCAGTAGCCCAACGTTAATGTTAATCAAAACGTAATTTTCATGTATCAAACTGTGAAATATATGTGTGTAATATGTCAATAACTGGGTGAATAGAATCCTAAATATTAGTAAAAATGTTAGAAAAATCCATCTTTTCTCCGACTCGTAGTATTGTGTGACAGAACGCAACGACCCACGGTTACTCGTTTTCCGACATGGATGTGACGTCACACTCGAGCTACTAGTCGCGATTACAAGACAAAAAGAACACACCATTAATCTCTGTGGCCAGATGCTGTAGAGGTGATGATGCAAGCAGATGTCCATGTCCACTACTGTACATCTTCCAACCCCAAAAGTGGCCTAGCAGCGAAAACAAAAACTCAAACATTGTCTGTGTGTTATGACAGTCTTTTTGAGTTCATACTTCCGATCGTTACTTTGAAGTCTTAAAAACCTATTATTGAATTCCTAAGAGCTGAGCGAGATGTAGCCAGTGTTTGTTTGCTTGAGCTATCAGCCAGCCTCATGCTCTGCAGCTTCTTATCAGTGTTCTTGTACAAGCAGGCCCACAAGCTCCTTCTACCCCCAACCTTGTGGTCATACAGAATATTCTCTCCTTTTTTTGACGAGTGAGGAATTTCCTTGTCAACAAAATGTATTTATAAAATTGATTTTGTTTCAGTTTTGAAAAGCCACAGAACAGCATTTTCAAAAATGTTTAATTCTTGCTACGTTTATTTTCCTCTAGCCTAATCCAAGCAAATATGTCTCTGTCTTACAAACATGTACCCTAAACTGATTTTGACTCGTTTTTCTTACTCGTCATAAACTTTGAAATCACGAGGCTTGCTCACGTGCTCATGCATGAATCTTATTTTTGTCGTGTTTTTTTTTTTTTTTTTTTTTTTAGATTAGCACTGTGAATGACCCGCTGCTGATGCCCTACCGGTCTGAATGGATTTCCAGTCGCAGAAAAGCCAACAGTTGTAGCTCCCTCAGCAGGATGCGGATGAGGCCAAGTATACTTCTGAGTCTGGTTTTATTTGCCCAAGTTTTAAGGACCCAGTGCCGCCCTGCCAGCAGCACCGATGAAGGTAAGATGGCTTGATAACTTTAAACCTACATTGTGTAATTTTTTGAGTTGATTCTTAGCAAAAAAAAAAGAATTTGTTCTTTCACAAATATGTGCTCATTCATGTGTAATTACTTCCACCAACTAATCAAAGTATTCTCGTAAGCGTAGAATCTGCCATTCAGAATACATACGGGCGAGTCGCTCGAATGACGGCCGGCATGTTGCGCCTCCATCTTTAAAATGCATTATCCAAAGCGGGACATGCCTCCGCCTTTCGCCCTCTTACACCTATTGGCACCTTGACGAATGCCAGGGGGAGATTACTCGCCAAGGAAGTCAAAAAGAGAATTAAAACGACCACGCGACAGGCAAAGCAACAAGTTAATATAAATTAATATTGGAGTGGCTAGAACAGCTGCGTGTAAACAATGGAGAGAGCTAAGAGCTGATTTCGGGTTCGGCCACCGTAGCAGTTAAAACGCGATTGGAATGGGAGGGGCTAGAAAGTAATATTCAGTTGGTTGTCATACACAATTTCACCGCTAGATGGGAGAAATTCTTACACAATGTAGCTTTAACTCAGACTTAATTTGTACCCTGCTTTTTTTTTTTTTTTTTTTTCTAGTTGCAGTAATATTAAATAGCACATAGCCTAACTCTTTTGAATTTATTAAGTCTGACTTCTTTCGAGAAACAGTCCATTGATAATCAAAGCTTTGTTCTTCGTACAGGAATGTATCCCTAACACACTCCAGGCTTTGGTGGCGTCAATGTTACCTCCACCACCCCCATTTGCCCGAGTCTGATGTTTGAGTGCCCTTTACTGCGTCAGATGTAGCACAACTGTGTTTTGGGACTATTGGTTACACCTTTGGTCAACTAAACCAATTCATACTCTGAGCTTATTAGGGTTCTCAACAAATCTCACCGACTGATCTTTTGGTCGGTTGATTTAATTTTGTTGTTCCACTGGCCAGTACAACTTTAAGATTCTCCTACAAAGAATTTAGCCCGGTCTGACTGTTACACAAGTTCTGAAAAGTGGAAAGAGGCACTGAAATCGAATCCTTAAAAATGTGTCTCTTGGATACAGTCCAGCAGTGTAATAGCTGCCTGGACTTGTGGGTAGATGGGTTTGGATGTTTACACTTTGCAGTCGGAAGTGGGGAGCAGCAAAAGAATATGATAAAGCTCAGCATTATAATTAGAGTAATTAAGCAAGAGGGTCTCTCTTGGGCTGTAAGCCCTAAAATAAACTTGGTGCGGCTGTGTTTAAGCCAACAGTGGGACAGGGAGGAGTAAATGACTCCCATCTGTAGCCTACGGGCAGCCCCACTACCTAGCAGTCCCTGCTCCTCTTCTCCTTTTGTAATGAAAAGGTATTTGTTGTCACTGGGAGAGGAGTTAACTGCCAGGGAAACCATAAATTAGCCTGTTTTTTGAAAGAAAAAAAGGAAAGAAGATGCTACTTTGAGCCCTCCCTTATCCTGAAGGATAGGGTTTCTGAGGAGAATGTTTGTCTTCTAAGGTGAGCCGTAAATTTCCAGCAGGGTGGGGGGGAAGTCTGATTCATTTACACTCCACCCTGTTCTTAATCACCAAATGGCCAGGTACTATCTATGCGCCTCTGTGCTTTTCCTCCTGCTCCCCCACTGGCTTTTGCCTGGGAATGCTTCACTTTCTCCCCGCTTCCCTGCTGGGTGACGGATGGCTTCAGCTGTCGACAAACAATCACCGTAGAAGCATTTGGTTGCATTCCTTTTGTCTTGGTTGTGGAAACAACGGTCATGTTTTATGCGTGCCTCTTTTGTTTGTCTTGGGGGGGTATTTTGTTTTTAAGTTGTTCACATAAGAAAATAATAGTCCCTGAACAAATGAAATGGATTACATTTCTTCAGAGGCCAAAAAGACAGCCATCCAAACGATTACCGACCCTTTTTTAAGTTTTTCTCAGTGAGATCATTCAGAGAAACTTGTATTTTTGTCTTCCTTATTTTGATGTCTGTAAATCTTTTTGTTTGTGACAGTGAAATTCAAAAAGTTATTTATATGGCGTTCCCAGATGATTTGTTTACTCGATGCTCTGCTGTCAGTCAAAGTAGATGAGCCCCTGACCCTTGAGTGGAGGACTCATAAAGTCCAGAGCTGCCACAGTCCTGAGAAAGACTCTTCTCAGACAGTGATGGGGCCCAGAGGAGCATGGCTCTGCTGACTCTCAGAGAGGACAAGTGAACTGAATTAACACTAGATAAATCTTACTTTTTCTCTGTGAGCATTAATTTCAACTCAGCGATAACCAACTGGGTATTGTTCGTTATCGGTCAGTGGAATTATATCCTCATATATCATCACTGTAGTGACACAGATCAGCTTTAAAGTGCTCATATCATGCTTTTTGGCTTTTCCCTTTCCTTTTGTGTTTATATATGTTTTTGTGCACGTTATAGGTTTACAAAGTGAAAAGCCCAAAGTCCACCCCAAAGGGACTTACCATTTCCAACAGAAAACACTGTTTACAAACTGCTCCAAACAGCTCTGTTGTAGTCCAGCCTTTACATCAGAGACGAACGTGCGTCACTTTGTAACACGTTATAATGCTAGCGTGGCACGCCCTCATACTCTTTAACTGACCACTAGCAGTGCTTACCTAGCTACTGCGCATCTGCGACTCCCAACTAAGATAGGAACAAAGTGAGATGTCTCACTCTGTAGCTAAAATGGAGAGCTCAACACACAGGGTGAAAAGAGGAGCTGCAGCAATGTGCAGTTTAACAGAAATCTGGTGTTTAAAAAGAAAATGAAACCATTTAAACCTGTTCTGTTAAAACTTCTAAATACAATTTATGAACCTGAAAATGAGCACTTTAATGCTTTATCATTTTGTATAATTAGAAACCTTTGTATCATTCTAAGAATGGGTAAAGCAAGTACATATTCAATTCAATTTTATTTATAGTATCAAATCATAACGGAGTTATCTTGAGACACTTTACAGATAGAGTAGGTCTAGACCACACTCTATAAATTCCAAAAACCCAACAATTACAGTAATTCCCTCAAGAGCAAGCATTAGCAGTGGCTGTTGCAACAGTGGCGAGGAAAAATTCCCTTTTAGGAAGAAACCTCGGCAGACCCAGACTCTTGATAGGCGGTGTCTGACGGGGCCGGTTGGGGGTGTGATGAACAGTGACAATAATAATCACATTAAAGATAATGGAGCAGTGACTTCTAAGGTAATCGTGGAAGTTCATGTCATGGCAGGGCACATCGTGTCATACTGAGTAGTGCAGTCTCCAATACCGGATCCTGACTACTCTGTGTGTATGACATGTTTCCCCAAAGCTATTTATGGATAGAGGTTGAGCAGTAAACATGATGTCAAAGTTAAAATTGTAAGGAATAAGCAGAATTTGTGAAGCAATTGAAATGTCCAGAAGAATCCTTACTCCAGTCTTTTGAAAAAAGGCTTTCTGATGCAGTGTGATGCTCTAAATGGCTAAGCAACAGGTTTTCCTGATAATTACCTATGGGAAAAATCTGGCTAGAAAGGACAGCGACGCATGTGTTGTTTTGAGTGTAATGGATTGCTTTCGTCTCTGTTGCGACATGTCTTAAAAGTCTCTGCCTGTGTGGTTCCTTAGACAAACAAGCAGCAGAGCAGACCATACTGATAGCAGTAGTAATAGAACTAGATCAATAAAATAATCCTAACCAATAAAGTTTCATTCTTTTAAGAATTCATTTTTTTTTTTTTTTTTTTTTTTTTTTTTTTAAGCCATAATGTAAGGCTTAATGTAACTGAACTCATTTGAATGACACTGGAACAACTTTGCCCTGCACAGTAATCCTTGTAGCTCCCAAGTGTTAATCCATGCTGATTGTCAGCCGCTCATTTAGGAATGAAAAGTTCCTCCACTGGAGTGCTTTCAGGAGGGACACTCGCTCAGTGAACTTTTTTTTTTAGGCTTGCTAATGGGCATTGTCCTATTCTTTTGCTTCCTGCCAGTCCTGCCTTTTGTCTCTTATCAATCCCCTCTACAGTCACCCACCCCTTCACTCTGGTGTGGTCAAATCAGCAGAGGAAACTTGCCATAGTCATTTTTTTTTCTTAACCAGCTCGACTTCCCTGCATTCAACCATCACTCCAGTGAGGGCAGGAAATCCCAGAAGTCATTCACGCAGCATATTGCTTCCTATCTTGTAGTCAGAGAAGGTTCCATAGACTGGTGCCAACTCTTCCTTTTTAGCTGGTCTTGAATTTACAGACTAGTGAGCCCCCTCTCCACCTAGTTTAAAACCTCCTCAATGATTTCTTCTTCACAAAATCTCTTTCATGATTTATGTCATTAGGCTGATTTTAAATGATGTCAATCAGTTTTTTTTAAAATGGTTGATGGGAACACATTCCAGATGGGTTGCTTTCTGAAAATATGGTCCTTAATCCATTTTAATCCAATCATAGCGGCAGGAGGATTAGCTGAGATGAAACGTCCTCAGATTCAAAGGAAATGCTGGAAACTTGGCACTTACCTCAGTGTGAAGAGTAGAAATATATATATATATATAAAAATGAATGAAACGCATTGAATGGGAAAGTGTGTCCAAACTATGTATGTGCGTGCATACATACATAAGTTTTTTGTTTATTTATTTACAGGACTCGACAGTAACGGTTGCCCTTGGCACCCATATTGGGTCAATTGGCAACCTTTGACAACCACCTGTTAAATTTTTGTTTTTAATACATAAAAACTAACCAAAACTTATATAACTGGAAAATCTTATTTCAAAGGAAGTCTATATTTGGTTGTCTCCGTGAAGTACATAGTTCAACACTATGTTCGTGCACAACATTGTAGCTGTTGTGCGACCACTTTCACACACACGCACATTTGCCGTGAAAAGATAGTCCATAGCAATTTTCTGTTCACGTTAACTGCGCATGTTAAAATCCGGTGCTAATATTTCCACGTGACGGAATTGCAACGCGGATTTCGGTACCTCATTGCGGTGCCACCTAAATGTCTGTGCTGCTCTCTGATTCTCCGAAACAGACGTTAAAGGCAACACTAGAGCACTTTTCCTGCTTCGGCTCCCCTACAGGTTGGAAGCGGAATTGTCCATTACCGCTGTCGTACATTTTTAATAATCATTTAAATTCCCTCCATTTTTGTGCTGATCTGAAAATTGATCCAATCCGTGAATTTTGTGATATGTTGAACCCCTATTTGAGAGGTATGGGAAATTATATTGCAAGCCATGAACTCATTGTTTCATTATTAAAATGTGTGGTATAGTTGCATAAGAAATGAATTGCTCCAAGCTTGCCAAGCTGGCAACTACTTCTAAAAAGTTAGCGCTGGGCCCTGTCTTACTCCAGTTTTAAGTAGGTTGTCACAGAAGAGCAAATGGTCGTCACTGTGGCCTACAATAAAGTAACAAGCAAATTGTACACCTTTTTATTGGCGTCTGCGGCCAGATTAACAGCTGGGATGTTGACACAGTTTTATCAGTGGCGTCTGAGTGTGGTGTAGAGGGCAGGGACAGAAACTTACTGGCCGGCCCCCACACACAGCGCAGCGATGTTGCGTTGAAGGCAGTCTCCTGGTTGGATGGCTGCAGTCCATCACTAAATGCCTCTTCTGCTTTCCCCCTTCGGTTTTGTTTTTGAGGAGAAAGTTGAGCCTACCCCCTGGCCCCTTTTCCTGCTGGGATTAAGGGCCTGTCAGACATATGTGATCCAGGAAATACCTTTACTAGGCCCAAGTGGGGTCACCATAGCAACTGGCACTAGAACCTGCCGCTGCAGGCCCTCGCTCGCTCGCTCCTGTGCACATGCTCACTGGCTCGCTCTCCCTGCGCCCTCTTCCCCTTTTTATTGTTTGGAGGCCTTTGTTGTGACGATGGGAGGGATTAGTCAAGTTGGCTGACGTTGTCCTGAGGTTATGCTGTATAGATGTGCTTCCTGTTGTGAGGAAGTGCGTTTTACAGTGTGCTTTGAGAACAGTTCAGACTAATCTCATCCTGAAGAATCGCTTACCGCTATGGCATTTGATTATCTAGCTCCATTTCTTTTTTTGCTATAATGCCGAAGGGACTGTGTAGGAAATGGGAAAGGAGGATGAGTGAAATGACTCAGATTTTACATTAAAGTGCTGGCACAGGGGATTACATTACATTGTTGTGCTACTTGGCACTGGGACAGAACAATGTATACTAGAGCTGAAACTAATATTCAATTAGTCGGACAACAAAGAATAAATCTGCACCTATTTTAATAATCGGTTAATCATTCGAGTCATTTTTTTGAAGCGTAAACTTTAAACATTATTTGTTTATTGTTCATTGTTAACTAAATATCTTAGAGAACCTCACCTCAATCTCTTGAACAAAGTCTTTCTGATGAAGTTTGATGCTCTTTTATTAGTTGGTCTATTAGTCCATTTGTTATTTAGTCAGTCAACAAAGAATTAATCTGCACCTATTTTGATAATCGATTAATCGGTTGACTTTGGCCATTGGCGATCTTTATCTTTTTTGTAACTAGACAAACAACACTATTGTGATGTACAACGTGTCAGCATAATTGGGTTACCCCCTTCCCCTTGCGGACTATGTAGTCATTTAGAACGGGGGCGGCTCAGGTGTCTCACTACGTGACGTCTCCCCTCTCTTCAATCTTCTAATTGAATTTCACCTTCCTTTCCCAAGTAGCTCCTTGCCTGCCTGGCGATAGGGCCTTGACTAATTTGGGAAATGATTTAATTTGAGGGAGAGGTTAGGCAGCCGTTTTCCTGGGAGGAAATCAAGAAAGGACTTTTCTGCTGTCAGTGTTTTCCCCCCAGTGTTTAGCAAGCCTGGTGGCCCACCGGGCCTAACTTTCCCCCCACCAGGCCTAAGCCACTGGGAATTATTTATAAATGCATTTTTGAAACCTTTTTGAAACTACAGTTACACTGGGGCAGCTCGGTTGGAGACGTAGACGTAGTCCCACTGTATTTTCAAATCTCCAGTTAGCTTTTAGCACTGACTTAATGAAATCTGTGTTATAGCTTTTAAAAAATTTAAAACTTTAATTTTGCTATTCCGACCCTGATTCTGTGATCACAGAAACTATTGGGCTCTACGTAAATGTTGCCATCAGTTGGTGATCGGCCCCAGCCGGGCCATATGAAGAGAAAAAAAAAAAAAAAAGACACTGTACCCCCCTAGTTATTCTTTAGTCAGAGATATTGTGCATTTCATTTTAGTACAGAAATCCTGGTGACTCTTCTGTTGTCAATGACTTACAGATGTATCATATACATAGTTTGTGCCAAAGAAATTAGCTTTTGTACTGTATGTGCTCATGGAGCCATTTTTGTGTTTTATATAATCACTGAGTTTTAAATAACCTACTGAGCTGTTGGTATAAAACCATGTCCGACTATTCTTTTTGGTAGTCTCTGTGGAAACGCAAGCAGAGCTGTTCACGCTCTATCTTGGGGATCGCCTGGAATTGAGTTGCTCTGCCAAAGACTCCCTCCATGCTGTCAACTGGACCAAAGACCATGTGGCAGTGGTGGACGGAGAACACGCACACATCCGCAGCGGCCAGCTGGAGATCGAGACTTTGGAGCTGACTGACTCTGGCCTGTACGCGTGCACCACCTTCGGCAACCACAGTGTCTACTTTAACGTCACAGGTAAAGTGGTAGACACGGCGCAGATGAATCGGAGCAGCATTTGTAATTTAGTTATTCTACTTTTGTGTCACAGAATAGTCACGTTCTTGTACTCTAGTGTAAAAGTAAATAATTCAGATAATGGGCATGAAATGCCATCAAAATGTTGCCATCACAAATGAAAAGTGAGCCGTTAAGGGGCATGGACATGACAAAGCACTGTTTGGATCAGATTAAATGGAATTGTAACTTTGTGTTTCTCTAGTGGATACCCTGGCCTCATCGGAGGATGACGATGAAGATGAAGAGTCTTCGTCAGAGGAAAACAAGCCGTCAGGCAGTCAAAAACTGCTGCGTAAGTGTGCTGATCTCTTCGAGTTACTAATGCTACTGCAACAAATGGTCATTACTTGCTTGCCCAGAGTCACAGGGTTATGAGTAATTGTCATGAATAGACAGTGATTTGAAAGCTTTATGATTCAGTTATGGGTCTGCCATGTGTGTGTGGGTCACACTTGGGTGAATGATTTCACTCTTAATCAGAGCGTTTTCACTATCTTGGTGACAGCTTTCGCTTGTGGAATAATCCCTGCGGTGACTAACCATGGTTAACCTTAGATGTCTTCCAATTTGTCTATAGAGTAATTAAAACTCTCAGGCTTAGTCATCTGGCTCCTACTGCCCACTCTGCCCACAAAGAATCCAGCGGCAGCCAAGCACAGCAAGCGTGCCAGCCTTGAGTTTGTACTCTGACTTCCAGAGCTTTATCTCCCCCTGAAATGCACACAATACGTTTCTAACAGAGGCAAAGTAGGCAAAGCCACAGCATCTAAAAAATGTTTTAATGTTATTTAAAGAAACTTAACATCCTTACTCATTCAGTACTGCCAAGCCCTGTGACTGTAGTTTAGAAATCTTATTTTTAAGTCAACATGCATAATATCATCCATCCATTCGTCCATTTTCTGCTGCTTAACCAAGGCCAGGTCACGGTGACAGCAGGCTAAGCAAGGTAGTCCAGACATCACTCATTGCTCCTTACCCTATCTCTCAGGGTGAGCCCAGCCCACCTATGAAGGAAACCCGTTTCAGCCACTTATATCTGCCATCTCATTCTTTTGGTCACTACCCAAGTGTCCAAGGGTGGCTGATGATTTGACCGCAAGGCGTGAGAAAAACTCGTCCCAGCGGCGCTCAGCAGGTACTACTCCATCCTCCTGCACTAGCTGTAGCTCCTACCCTGCCAAAGAGGTGACGTTCCAAGTCCCTAGAACGAGTCTGTGATGCCAGGGCTCAGCACGCCTAGGTCACTGCTTTTGCCTGCCACCCAGCTGACAATTCACTGACCCCAATGTCTATCCTTTCGGGTGGTGGGCCCACAGGAAGTTGGCTCCATGTAGTTCTTTTGAGCTGTGCCAGGACCGGGCACCAGACCTCCACTCCCAGGTCTGGCTCCAGGAGAGGGCCCCGGTTTTCCTGTGCGGGGCAAAGTGCTGCTGATCCTTCTTGGCCGATTCATGTGGGGGGTCTGTGAATAGCTCTTTGTCTGGCACCTCCCCTGGGACCAATTTGCCTTGGGAGACCCTACCAGGAACTATTGCCCTCAACAGCATATCTCCCAGGGTCCCACGTACCCCTCCACCAAGATAAGGTGGTGATTCTCAGAGGGGTACTTATGTAATGTCCTATTTATAAAAAAAAAAAAAAAAAAAAAAAAAAAGAGCTTGAGCTGAAATTAGTTTTCACCTTTTTAAGTTTTGTGTCTTTCAGTTTTAGAAAACATAATTTTATTTCTTACTCAACTGCTTTTTCTTGTCTTATTCTTTAGCAATGGCCCCACAATGGGCTCATCCAGAGAAAATGGAGAAAAAGCTTCATGCTGTCCCGGCCAGTAAGACGGTGAAGTTTCGATGCCAGGCCAGCGGCAACCCACCTCCCACTCTGAAATGGTACAAGAATGGCAAGGAGTTCAAGAGAGACCATCGCATTGGAGGCTTCAAGGTTAGTAAATAAAACCTAACTTTTTCTAAAAACTAACCGTTTCTTCTTTGCGACACTAAACCCTCCTTAGCATTTCTTATTGAATCACTCCAAGCTCATTTGCTAGGAGCAGAGCTGTGTTAAGTGATCTCATTGCCACATTAGATCTCCACCCCCTCCCCTGGAGTAAGAAACACTTCCTGCAAGTGAAAAGCAGAGGCAAGTTTCACGTTTGACCTGAGAAACAATGCAAGAAGCCCCAAGGAAAGTTGTGCCATAACAACACCTTCAGTTGGGCAATCCTAGCCATCTGTTTGGGAGAAGGATAAAATTGGCTGTCCTCATTCTGGCTATCAGTGCATCGTCTTTTCTGTAATTACATCCATGCAGCAGTACCTCTACCATGATACTTGCTCTGTCTGTGATATATACAATGTGTGCTGCGATAACATTATAATATCATTTTATTATAATATATAATATTTGAGCTGTATTCAAATGTGACGCTAACTGCTGATAAGCTGCGAGGTTATAATCGTTGATTAGACGGTTTCCTTCTGTCTCTGGATTTACTTAGCAGAGGTGTGGCGGGTGAGGGCTGTGGACCAGATCGGTTTTATACCGAATTTACTGTAAACGGCATCATGACCTCTTAGAGTTGAACATAATTTATCATGTTTGTGAGATTTGGGCTGACTTTAATGCCACGAACGCCAAATCTATCGTTTCCTGCTGGGCATAAGGAAGCCAGTTGTATTATAATTTTTAATTATTTGTGCATATAAAATAAAAGTAGAAATATACAATAACATGATAAAATGCACCCACCTTACATAAAAAAAAGACAGCTGTACACATTTGCAAATGAACAAAACTATGTAAAATATTTTAAAGGAAAGAAAATAAATTCCAGACTGTGACAAGGGAAACCAGGAAGAAGAAAAAATTACAACAACCTACAGTATGTATATTGTTTAGCCTATACATTGTATCATAACTACATTTACATAGTGCTAGTAGTCTTTTTCTTTTTTCTTTTTTTTTCTGTTCTGTTTTTATGGTTTTTCGTTCTACACTGCACTTCCTGAAGTGTTTTTTAGACAATACAAATAATCTTGAATGTATTAGGAGGCTGTAAAGATTGTGCTTTATTATGTATGTACATTGACTTCCCCGTGAATGGCTGCATTCAGTAGCAGTTGGCTCACAGGTGTGGGATGTTTGTGCATGTTCACAGACACTTAGAAACAACCCTCTTCCCTCCCTTTCTGCATCTGCTCTTCCCATCAAGGTGTACGCTAGTCCAGCCTTGTCTCGTGCTTCCCCAGCCCATCTCCCTCCCCAGCTGGGACACATTTAAGAGTTTCCTCTCAGCTGCCTGTTCCCTTCGTCCCCACCCAGCCAGCCAGGCAGCACACTTAACCATCTGGCTGCCGTTTTTTCAGTCAAGGCGCAAAGGTCCGCATCAGCGGCTGTGGACGTCTCTCATCCCTCCCACACTCCTGCTTTTATGGCCGGGCTTCTATTGTTCATATCGTCTGCACGGAGACGTGCAGGAGGGCGGGAATAATGTAGACCACATGTATATGAAGCCAAGCACAACACATCTGGCAGCAGGCAGCTGGACTCCCCCATCATGTTTTTAGCTAAATGAGGGAAACCGTACGGCTCTCAGTCTGTGTATATGCATGTTTGATGTTGCCGTTGCCTTAGAGGTTCGTTGGTTAATCACACACTGCCGGTCTTGGCAGATTTATGGAAGAAAAACTATAACATGTCTTGAAGAAAAAAAAAAGAAAAAAAAAAAAAAGAGCCAGACATCAGTTGGCGCTAATAAGACAGGTTGGGGCAGATGTATATGAAACATGTAACCATTTACCCATTTTCCTCAGGGCTTTGTTAGGGAGGAGAAAGATCCGCTGTTTGTGACATTGGGTGCTGTCACAGGAAGAGGGAGTGGGTGTTATCATCACATCACACATCATTGACCTTGTTAGCCGTTGCCTTGAAATGAACAAAATTGGATTTACGACAAGTCATAATCGGAGAAAGCAGAAGGAGAAAAATTCTCGTTCGTTCAAGTTTTTGCTGTCAAACGCAGAATTGCAGTCTAGCTCCGTCTCTGTTGCCATTATTGCCTCACTACTGGCCTCATTTATGTGAATTAGATTTGAAGGAAAACATTTTAGCTCTTAATTCAAGAACCAATGGTGCGATTCTTGAGAGCTATTAAGCGCTTATTCTTACCGTTTCTATCGTAACTAAAATAACCTGCGGTGATAGATTTTGTGTGTCCGTAAAGAACTAACGCATCATGAATCTGTGCACACAGATATGTTTTCACCTGCTCTGTCTCATACCTTAAACTGTATGCCTGGAGTTTGATCTGGGTTGTATGGTTTTTGTTTTTGGTGATAAATTGCTGTTCTATACGCCCGCCACTGTAACCATGGCTTTCCCCCCCCCTAAACCTTTAGGTCCGTGACCATGTGTGGACAATCATCATGGAATCTGTAGTACCCTCTGACAAGGGAAACTATACCTGTGTGGTAGAAAATCAGTACGGCAGCATCAATCACACCTACCAGCTCGACGTAGTCGGTAAGTGTTGACTGTAGTCATGTTGTCTGTATGTTAAACCATGATTTATTTATTTTTGGATCATGGTTTTATCACCGGTTGACTATTCATGAGGCTCTAGTCTTTTTTTTTTTTTTTTTTTTTTTTCACAAATTTCTCATACCAGATTAACCAATCAAATGCAATCGTCACAAAAGCACAGGGACATTTTTTTTTGTTTTTTGTCAGCCATTTGATAAATAAAGTCTGCTTACTTGTGGCTTGAGTGATGGATCCATGTCGAGTAGAGAAGTGATTACTCCTCTAGGACCTGCCCTGGGGCTCGCTCTTACACCACTGGTTCTATAAATCACGGTCCCACTTCCTCCGTCGCTGTTGTCCCCTGGGCTCTGCCTGACCTCAGTAGAGGTCCAGACCCTGACGAGCAGTGCTATCGCTTCAGTGAGGGGAGAGTTTGGTCACAAGCGTTTGCTGATTGCCCAAGAATGTCTTGTTGAAAAGCCTGGACATTTGACATTCTGCCAGATTCTTGACTTGTAGGTTTACTTTGGAGAGTTATCAGTCATTAAAATGGAGCCGCAAGAACATTTCATTTCACAGAAACGGCTCCAGATCAGATACTTAACTTGCTGCTGTGGCCAACTCTTACACAAGCAGCACATAGCTGGGGAAATGGCCGCTTTAATTCTCCATACGAGAAATGATAGTCTGTAATTTACACAGTATCAGATACTATTTTACAGGGGACCTTGTTTGCCATCTGCCCCCGGCCATTTCCAGTAACAAAGGCCTTGACGCAACGGTGGTTTTACTTGGCTTAGGTTCAGTCAGCTGTGTGTACTTTTGAATTATTGCACGTTTGTCTCTTTATATTACGTCGTTGCTTCACTGCTTGCCTAACATCTTCTAAACTAACATCCGTGTACGTTTTGGTTGTGTTGCAGAGCGCTCCCCTCACAGGCCAATCCTGCAGGCTGGCCTGCCGGCGAATCGCACCGCAGTGGTGGGCAGCGACGTGGAGTTTGAGTGCAAGGTGTTCAGCGACCCTCAGCCTCATATCCAGTGGCTGAAGCACATTGAGCTCAACGGGAGCCGAGTTGGTCCAGATGGTTTACCGTATGTCCGTGTCCTCAAGGTAGGAGCTTTCTCATATCAATCCTGCAGCAACAAGCCAGTTGAAGTTATTTGTAATGCTAAAACTAAAATGGGACAATTTTGATTAGATATGGTCCTCTACTGCTATGTCAGCTCTTTTCTTAGATGCCTAGTACTTTCTGTCTGGGTCCAAAGTGGATCCTATGCAATAAATGATTTTTATCTTGCTTTTGTAACGCTGACCATCACCCAAACAATTAGACACTGCAACTACTCTAATTGGATTTTGTGTCTTGATACTTCTCTTTTTTTTTTTTTTTTTTGTGCTGCACATGACGTGTTTTTATTTCCAGCATTCTGGGGTCAATAGCTCGGACGCTCAGGTGCTGACCCTCTACAATGTGACTGAGGAGGAGAGCGGAGAGTATATATGTAAAGTGTCCAATTATATAGGAGAGGCCAATCAGTCGGCCTGGCTGACTGTCACCAGATATGAGCCCACAGGTAACCACCACGCAGCAGTACAGGGGCGACACAGCGGAGGTGCTTCTAGGACCACCTGGGAAAACTAGGGCCGTAAAACTCGAGACAACCTCAGCTGTTTCTCTCCTCCCTCCCTCCCTCCGTTTCTCTCCCTCCCTCTCTCTTGCCTCAGTGCTCCTGACTGTAAATGACGCTATGGAAAATTCCCAGCAGAACAGTTGAAAGTGTTTAGTCTCAGGTTTATGTCGGACCCGTTCTCACTTCTGCCCCATGCTTGTGCTGTGCCCTCCTAATAAGGGCCTCTCTCCATCTTCTTCTATTACTCTCGCTCCCTTGCGCTTCAAAGTCCTCCGTGCACGGCTCATGGGTTCTCTCTCTCCCCTTTTTGTTTTTTCCCAGCTGTCCTCTACTTACCTATGTTTCGCAGACCTCCTGTTTGTCTAATGCTCACTTAATCTGCAGAAGTGTGAGTGTGAGTTTGAGTGTGCCCTGTTCTGCTGTGGAGTTTTCCATGTTGCCCATCTCTTGCATGTAGAGATGAGACTGAGGTATTTGATGTGGTGATGGGGTGGCCCAATGTGGGGTTCAGCAGCGCAGAGTCAACCTAACCAGCTCCTCCACTAACAGATACTGGAGTCCTCTGCAGGGGGCTCTCGGTGGTACTTTTCTGGCAGATGGTGTTGGATCGAGGAGGAGAACGCTCCTCCATCCCCTTTCTCTTTCAGCATCCTTTACTCATGGTTCCCTTTCCCCTCTTGGGCCTCTTGTTGGGTCTGCTTCCTCTGTTATTTTCTAGACCGCTGGCCTTAACACCACGGACAAGGAAATGGAAGTCCTCCAACTGAGAAATGTGTCTTTTGATGACGCTGGGGAGTACACCTGCTTGGCGGGCAATTCTATCGGGTTCTCTCATCACTCTGCATGGTTGACCGTTTTTGAAGGTATCAGTGGTTCTGTCTCTCTCCTATATTTCCATTGTTTCCCTTTTCCAACTCCAGCCTGGCTGTCCACCTTCACATTTGCCAGAAAGAGAGTCTTGTCAGACTCCATTTCTGTTGACAAAATGTGCGAGGAAGCCAGGGCGAGTTACAAGTACTAAAACCCTCTCTGTCCTCAGCATGGCTCCTGCTCCATCTTAATTCTCTAGATGGGAGAGTATGAGCCATGCTCTGCTGTTTCTTAAATGAAATCGGAAAAGCCCAAACAACCTAATAGCTGTCTGCTAGCTGGTCTACCATGACATAAAAATGCAACATATAGAAACAGGCCGGTAGTAATGTAAAAAAAAAAAAAAAAAGAAGTAGTATATAGTATAGTAAGTATTCTTAATGGTCTCAGCCAGGTACAACTTTAAATTTATAGAGGGGTTGTTTGGCAGCTCTGATCAGATTTCACTTTGAACGGTCTCTACCATTCTGCTCTTTAACTGGTGTTTGCATTTGATTTGGTGTAAAGCTGATTTTCTTTGACAAGCGCTACAAATGACATGTACTTCCGATGTCATTTCCTGCTGTGAGCACAGCGGCTGGCTTTGATAATTGGCTCGCTGTTGTGGATGTGTCTCATTCCGGAGGTTTGGAATGTGCATTTCTCCAATTATCAAGCTGCTTGTCAGTCAGCATCTTCACACAAGTGCCGCTCACTTGTGTTGCTGGTGTTGGTTAGGGGTGTAACGGTACACTTCAGTCGGTATGGCACCCTTGGTTTGGGATGCATTGTTCAACATGAAGCACAAATTACTTGTACGTGATAATCTCCCACTAAAAGACGGCAACACAATGCCATATCTAATTGGAGAATTCTTATGACTGCAAATCTAAAATTGAAATGCAAAACCTGGCATTTTTTAGTTATTTATCAAAGCATATGGGCAACTAGAATCATCTTTTCAGAATTTACATCTGCTCCTTAACCATTAAAGCTGTTACATCAATAATTGTGCCTTGGAAAAAAAAATATTTTAGTGAAGATTAGTTGTTCAGAATGTGTCAAAAAATATATCCATTCATTCAGAAGTGTTTTTTTAGCAATACACCAGACAGTAATGAGCAGTTGTATGGTTTTAAAAGACATTGTATACATTTCCATAATACATTTAACTGCACCATCAGTGACCCCAAGAGGATTTAAGGCCATAGACTATGAGATTAGCTAACAGTTAGCTCGTGTTTACCCCAGAGGTTGAGGCTAGATGGGATACAGCTACGACGACTGTTACGTTTAGGCACCAAAATGACTCGTTAAATTCAGTAAAAAGATGGTGGTTTGGATTAAAACATTCCCGAGGAACGAACACGCTTTTCCTGAGTCAAAGTATTAAAATTACATTATTATAGTATGTACAAGAAATTCTTCATTCATTCATAACTGATTTGTGAGATCTACCTCCTGCGCACAAAGCCACATCCCAAGCCAAGGTATGCACCAAACTATCTTTGTCACTGAAATATGGAATCAATTACACCCCTAGAATTGGTATGAATAAACGTTGGTGTTTTCACTGAATGGGAGGAAAAAAACAAGATCTGAATCGGACAGTTTGTTTCTAAGTGTTAACATTTATCATAAATGTTTTAAAAAAAACAACAAAAAAAAACACTTTGTATTACTAGCACCAACACACAACTTGTTTAAAATTGCTTTACAAATAGTCAGAATTGGATATTCTTTTGATCGAGCCAAGCAGTTAAACAATACCGTATTGAGCTCCTGCTTTGTGGTATGCTGCTATTAGACCTGCAAGTAGACATGAAATGTGAATTAGGTTATTTGATTGAAGTAGAAATGATTTGTTCAAAGGTGTGTGTGTGAAGTGTTGACACTCTGTATAAAAATCAGGCCCTTTGCACACAGTTACACTGTTTTTTTTTATATCTATTTCTTAGTCCATTAACAAAATATTTGAATGTGTGTTTGTGTGAAAAAATTGGATTATCTGAATCAAACTGTGTAAGCTTGTGTAACACAGAATCTGGGTCACTTGGGTTTGTCCTAACTATTTCTCAGTGATTCAATGACATTTACCATATTAGTAAATTATGTAGTGTTAAGTCCTGTAATTCAAAGAAGTGATAATTATGGTACAATGCAAGTTTCTGTCCTTTCTGTGTCAAAGGCTCTGGTTTTTAGAGTGTGTGTTTTAACTGTGTGTGTGTGTGTGTGTGTGTGTGTGTGTGTGTGTGTGTGTGTGTGTGTGTGTGTGTGTGTGTGAGAGAGAGATTGGGTATGTGTGTGTGTGAGATTGGGTATGTATGGTGTGATTGGGTGTCTGTGGTAGTTTTGGTTTCATGGATGACAGCTGACCCCACCCCTCCCTGCCCCCTTTCACCCTGCTTTCCTCCCCCCCATTTAGCTGTCCCGCACTATCCTCCAGCCAACCACACCTACCTGGAGGTGGGCATCTACTGCGTGGGCTTCTTTTTCATCGCTGTAATGATTGCCATCGCAATTATTGTCAAGATTCGCACCTCCTCGAAGAAGAGTGACTTCAACAGTCAGCTGGCCGTCCACAAGCTGGCCAAAAGCATCCCTCTGCGCAGACAGGTAACAGAAAGTAGATAGGGGGTTTGGAATATTTATACCTTTTTCATCTCTTCGGTCTCTCTCCACATGCCATTTGTTCAGTTATTTTGTAAGTTCAAAGTAGGGCTGGGCAATATATCGATATATCGACATCGATATATGAGGCTAGATATCTCCTTCAATTTTGGATATTGTGATATGACGCAAGTGTTTGGTTTTAAAGGCTGCATCACAGTAAAGTGATGTCATTTTCTGAACTTACCAGACTTTCTAGCTGTTGAATTATTTGCTTTTACCCGCTTAGTCACTGTATCCACATTATTGATGATTATTTAACTCTCATTTTGTTTAATATTTTGTGAACGCACCAACAGTCAACCCTACAATATCCCCACGATATCTACTTTCATGTATTTGGTCAAAAATATTGTATATTGGATTTTCTCCATATCGCCCAGCTCTAGTTCAAAGCTACACAGTGTATTTGAGCTCTTTGGCTCATCTGTACATTTATAGAGTTTATGTTTATGCTAACAGAAAACTAAAAGCATGCATTCAAAGAGCTTTCAGGTTCATTGTAGCTCCTTGAGGTCTTATACAGCAGGTAAGTACGAGTATTCAAGGAGGATTTCTTCTCCATTGGTATGGCACACCTGAGTGGTTTAGATGTTTTTTTTACGTGGTCTTATGTGGAATTTTATCAACTTCTCTGTAATTTTCATTTTCTCTAGGCTCACTTGCTACTGGTGTCTGTTCCACTATGAGGGGAGTAATGTCCGTCTTCTTTCCCTCAGGTGTCTGTGGACTCTAGCTCCTCCATCCACTCTGGAGTGATGCTGGTGCGTCCCTCCCGCTTGTCTTCCAGCGGATCTCCAATGCTGTCAGGGGTGTCAGAGTATGAGCTGCCCCAGGATCCCCGCTGGGAGCTTCTCCGGGATAGGTACGTTGCCTTGACCGAACCTTCAGACAGGGCAACTACAGCTTTTAGGCGAGACAAGTGACCTGAAAGGAAAGTTACTGGTTTGAAATAGTCAGTCTGCTGTTAAAAGAACCAACTGCACAAGGAAAGTGAGTTTTTCCCACTCTTCTTTAAAAAGCTGACGTTGAGGTGCACCTTAAACTCCACCAGAACAATGCGGTTGTACAGGGCAGCAGTCTGTGTAACAATTGAACTTAAGCTCAAAAGCAAAGTGTCTTAAATTGAAGTTTGAAATCAATTTAAAGCTTAAAAATGAAAGGCCAAACTTCACACTCACACAATACAGCTTTGGAGGTGAACACCACTGACTGAAAATGACATGTCTGTCTCTTCCCCCACCCACAGACTTGTTCTTGGGAAGCCGCTGGGTGAAGGCTGCTTCGGTCAGGTGGTGATGGGAGAGGCCCTGGGTCTCGACAAAGAGAAGCCCAACCGTGTGACCAAGGTTGCAGTCAAAATGCTGAAATGTAAGTTTTAAAAGTTCTCGGTCATGTGGGTATTTACTAGACTTGATTCTTTTTAGATTCTGCCTAAACCGAATACCGAATCCTACTCCCATCCTCAGTTCATTAACACAGTGAACACATTAATGAAGTAAACAACGTCCACAGCCTCTAAAATAGTTAAATGTAACAACTTCATGTTGAATTCACACGCTTTTCACATCCTAGGAAAGCACATTGCCAGATGAGTGACAGTTTTGTGACAAATTTTCGCTTTTTGAACCAAAAGCTGGTTTTCGCTAACCAGTGTATGATGAAGGCATGTTGGGTGGGTGAAATTAGAATGCTAATGTTAGCTAACGAGCAGCAGCCGGCCGTTCGGTCGCTCGGCTCCCACTGTAGGGACGCTCATTTGCTGAGAGAACAGCTGACAGCCCGGGAGAGGCACTGTGTGGTTAACACCAGTTTTTAGCTGCGACTGTCCTTCCTTTGCCGTACCTGGGCTTGCTGCGTTTTGGCTGCTGTCTGTGGATGCCTTCATGCGCGGCTCGTATTCTTTCGGATGTTTCATGCGCAGGTGTTTTGGCAGCGGTGGTGTTGTGTGTTGTTTGGGGTCGGGCTCGGCTTGGGTCGCCTCACCTTCTTTTGGCAGGGGGTGCTGCCGGGCGGCGCCTTTTCTGCTTGCGAGTTCCATTTTCACTTTCTCACAGCCTACTGCATTGAACGGTCCACCTACATTATGTCGACCAGCGCGCAGTGCAAGTTTACGGTTCGGTGGAAAAAAATTCTAAGGTTCGGCTGAAACAGAACCCCGTCAAAAAGCCCAATATTCGGCCGAATCCGAACCAGAATCCTGGATTCGGTGCATCCCTAATTTGCACATAGGAAAGCCTTTCAGTGTCTAGTAATAAACCTTTTATAGAAGCCTCAAGTCCAGACTGCAGGGACGAGAAAACTTCTAACAACAAAACTGTGAACAGATACTAAGAGACATTGGCTCTCAGCCACTGAGCAAATGGGAGAGTGGAGGAAAATTTATGAGAACCCTTGACATCCCATATAAAACAGTGTTCATTAAACTGCAAGGAGGAGTGAGGATGGAGGGAAAGTAGCATTTATTGTCTCCTACTTTTAAGTGCCTTTCCCCAGGGAGCATTCTCCAAGACAAACGCCAGCCCAACTCCACAAGAGCTGCGATGTTGATGTATATACTTTGCAGGGTGATTATTGTGAGGCTTTTTTTTTTTTTTTTTGGGGGGGGGGTTTTCACCAACAGAACGTCCACTAATTGCCCTAATGTGATTAATTTTTTCCTTCCCCTCCAGCTGACGCCACAGAGAAAGACCTGTCAGACCTGATTTCAGAGATGGAGATGATGAAGATCATTGGGAAGCACAAGAACATCATTAATCTGCTGGGAGCCTGTACACAGGATGGTAGGACCAGACAGTCAGGGGTCTGACTCTGACCTGCCCTGGCCTGCTCAGGCCAACACACACACACACACACACACACACACACACACACACACACACACACACACACACACACACACCCCTTAAGAGATGTGTAGAACGGCATGAGTAAACCATTCTGACACCAGCTTCCGAGCTCGCAGTTTGAATCGACCACAGCTGCTGCCATTTCCCTCCAATCATCCCTGACGAAAAAACTAAAAGAAACTAACCTCTAATCACCCTGCAGTGCTCACCGCTCTGTTGCTTCCATACTAAAACACAAAGCTCTTTGTCCGCTCCAGTCTATTTACCAACGGCTACCAACTAATTTGCATTTATCTACTGATCTCAAAGTATTTTTAACATCGGTCTATTATCCGGGGACCTTTTTAGTTACTACCCTCAGGAAGAGATTTCAGTTTTAAAGGTATTGTGGAGGATTTTCCCGAATTTTAGAAAAGAACCGCCCTCTGTACTTTTTGAAAAAATGCACATGCGCAACACTCTGCCTGCTCCCGAGAGGGAACGCCTATTAAACGTGTGCACGAGAGTGCACTGTTTACAAGTTGCTGTCGGCAAGGCTCATACAAGCCTACTTTCCAAAAGAAGATTTGCACTTTTTCACAAATTGAGATGTTAACCGTGTGTGCGCGGTGCATGACTTGTGCCAGGCCTAGCATCGCGAGTCATAGCTTACATCAACTTTTAATAGCAGTGATTTTAAATGGATTTCTCCAAATAGCATGCCAAACTTTACCTGTGGAGTAGAAACTTCACGAATGAGGCATCAGTGGGAAGCCCAACCTGTGCTTTTAGCGCACGCCAGCGAGTGAAATATTCTCCCAAAAGCTTCAATGCTTCAATGAATGGCTGAAACCGTAGCTCAAGCTCACAACACATATACACCTGAAAGCTAGGGACGTGCACGTACAACGGCCTTACGTAAACATATAACCAGAATGATTGACAACCAGGAGGACCAATAGTCTTGATGATCCACCAGGAAAAAGAAAATCCTCCACTATACCTTTTAAGTCATTGGTCATGAAGATTATTTTGGTGCTTTTAAAAAAAAAAAAAAAAAAAAATTCCCTACTGCTGCCATCATCACTTTTCTATAAAATAAAATGGCATGGCCCCCTTTAACGGTGATCATTTAATTTTATGATTTATTCATTCTTGTATTTCTTCCCATTGTTTCTAGGTCCTCTGTATGTGATTGTAGAGTATGCATCTAAGGGCAACTTGCGGGAGTTCCTGCGAGCTCGGCGCCCACCGGGCATGGAGTACTGCTACAACCCAGACCAAGTTCCTGTGGAGAACATGTCCATCAAAGACCTGGTGTCCTGCGCTTACCAAGTGGCCAGAGGCATGGAGTATTTGTCCTCCAAAAAGGTAACAACAAAGTGTACAACCAACCATTCTCACCCTTCCATATTAAATGTACAGATTTGGGTTGAGCAACACCTCTCTGTTAAAACACTTGATTGGGTCTATTTAATGTCTGTTCTTTGTGCAGTGCATCCACAGAGATCTTGCCGCTCGCAATGTTTTGGTAACGGAGGACAACGTGATGAAAATCGCCGACTTCGGCCTTGCAAGAGATATCCACCACATTGATTACTACAAGAAGACCACCAATGTGAGTATTCTTATCATTCGTTGAACACATGGAAACACCTTAACGCTGTAGACAGCTGTAACACGCCTATCTTTCCCCCAGGGCCGTTTACCAGTCAAGTGGATGGCTCCGGAGGCTCTGTTTGACCGGATATACACCCACCAAAGTGATGTGTGAGTATCGCGTGTCGTTGCTTTTCCAGTTCAGCCATGATGGAATGTGAGGAAAACCTTTAGTGGTGCAGAAAATGTAGAAGCTTCTGTCTGTTTCTGTCTGCAGCTGGTCATTCGGGGTGCTGCTGTGGGAGATCTTCACCCTGGGGGGCTCTCCGTACCCAGGAGTCCCAGTGGAAGAGCTGTTCAAGCTGCTGAAGGAAGGTCACCGTATGGACAAACCCTCAACGTGCACTGAAGAGCTGTAAGGAAACTACTACACACTTCAAATCAAACGCGTTGCATGTTCCTTAGTCTCTTGTTACCACGTTAACTTTCAATATCTCTTTTCCAGGGTTAGGGTTCCTTATTTGGTAAGGTCAAACTATTAGGGGGAATATTAAATGGTATGGCTATCGACTCCATATCGTTATGGCGATATCACGTTGCGCAATATTATATCGAAAGTGTGCACATTTTGTTTATTTTGTGGAGCGCTGCGTCCCGTCCATTGGCTGTGTGGCTTAGTTGTGTTCAATTTTAGAGCCTGCTTGAAACGCTATAATGATAATCCTTTCATTGGCCAGTTACCGTGTCACTTGCACATATTTTGAGAGAGTGACCGTGTAAGTGAAGAAATAGACCACAAAATGGAGCAAATCTGAGAATCAAAAGAAAAGTTGTCCTGTTCTCTTGATTGATATATTTTATACTGTCCAACCAGTAAAACATGTCCTGTTCTGTAGACATGGTCTTTATTTATTTATTTATTTATTTATTTATTTATTTATTTATTTATTCATGTTTTACCAGTCCAATATGACCATCAGTTGAAATACACATTGTGTTGTATTTGTTATGAATCTATTTTGATGCGTTTTCCCATAACTTTTGCAATTTGACATACATTTAAAAAATATTGAAATTAATATCAATACTGCAATATTCATAATCGATATCGCAATATCACATTTTGTCAATATCGTGCAACCCTACACTGCACATAGGACCTATGGTCACTAAATGACTAAAACAACCCTGACACAGCTGCGTTGTTTGTTGGAATCATCCGGGAGTCATCAAGTCAAAGTTATGAGGATGATTTTCTACCAAGTGGTGGTTCCAGATTTGCAAAATACTCTATATAATAATTGTGCTTGCCTGGTCACAACCAGACTCACTCTGAATTAGACGTTGCCTACATCAGTAGTATAACTATAGGGGGGGGGTGTGTGTTGTGATCGAAACAATCTTTTGTCATCGCCAAGAGTAAGCCAATATTCTTTTGAAAGTGACAGACAATCTGCGAGGCTCTTGAAACACTCTGCGTCTCATGCTTGGCCCAAACACTTGGCATTAATATTTACATTACCCATGTTGTAGTATATCGGAAAAAAGTCTAGGTGCTTAGCAACGTAATAATGATCCTTGCCATTGTTTGTTTGTGTGACGGGCAGTAAAATAAAGTGCTCACAGGTTGAGTGAGCTCCAAATGGAACATATTGTTCAGCATTGTTTTAAGACTATCACCATCTAGCTTAAGCTGGATGGCAAGTTTCTAACCACTCCTCACAAGAATGTCACCCCTCTTTAAAGGTTCTGTACAATCTGACATTCTGAACATTAATATGGCAGCAAACAAATATTTGCTATGTAAACATATAGTGGAGTTTCTTTGTTTTGATAGCCGGTCCTGCTGCGCGTGCATGTTGGTGCATGTGGGCGTGAAAAAATGTCAGCCGCCTGTACAGTAGGGTTGGGTACCGAAACCCGGTTCCTATGCAACCAGTAGGAATTGGACTGGATTAGAACGCAAATTTTCCTCCTTTCAGTTCTTAGTTAGTCATTCAAGGTCCCAGTAGCTTAAAGACATCACACACAACATACACACATATCACAAACAGGATGATAAAATAACAAATCCACATGAATAGCATGGACAATAAAAGAAAACGTAAAAATATCACACTTTCTCTGTAGTCTACTGTTGGCTACCTACTGTAAATGTAGGTTATTCTTAAAATACCATATTTTCCCTCTGGGCTCACCAAAACAGATGTAAAATACTATACTTATTATATATTTAATTTAAACATATATATTGTTGAATTTAAATAATTAAAAAACAAACAAAAAAAAAACTCTTTGACGTCATTTTTCAGTTTTTCAAGAATCGGTTTAGGAATCGGAATCATTTTAAAAGTACCGGTTCAGCATCGGAATCGTAAAAAATCCAAACCATACCCAACCCTACTGTACAGCCCCTTTTTAACATAGGAATGGAACGTAGGAAGGCAAGTTAGTCTTGACTGCTCAATTTTGAATCTCTTGATCTCTGCAGGTATATGATGATGAGGGACTGCTGGCACGCTGTGCCCTCTCATAGACCCACATTCAAACAGCTGGTAGAGGACCTGGATCGCTGCCTGGCCATGACAGCCAACCAGGTCAGTCCTCCTCTCCTCATCATACAAGGAAGAAGCAGAAATGTCGGTTTTGGAAGTAAAAATATTGATTCATTTTTTTTTATTCTTTCTCCCTTTTGTTGCCTACAGGAATATTTGGAGCTGTCAGTGCCCCTGGACCAATATTCCCCCAGCTACCCGGACACCCGCAGCTCCACCTGCTCCTCAGGCGAGGACTCGGTGTTCTCTCACGATGCCGGAGCCGAGGAGCCCTGCCTGCCAAAGTTCCCTCCCCACTCCAACGGGGCAGCCATTAAGAAACGCTGATTCCTCATCTCCATTCAGACAAACCTCGATATTTCCTCCACTCCCTGCCTCATGGGGTTGGACTCTATCCCCACATTCCCAGAGATTAAGCTAAAAGAAACCCCACTGGTGCTCTGTGAGAAAGGCGCTTGGAGAGACACCCCCGTAGAACCTGTCGGAACTCATGGACTGAGGAGTGCAGCCGTTTTTCCGATTCTTGGTGGTGACGATGTTTATGGGGCACTTTGTATTAACAGGAGTGGCAGTTTGTCACAGTGTCAGGAAAAAAAGAGACAAAAAAAAAAACACTCCCACTCTTCTCTCCATTTTGGACATTCCACTGGTCAGGAGAATCAAAAGGACTGACTGATAATGTCAGATTTAGTTTGTTTTTTTCCCCTCCATGGTTGTTTCCTCAGTAGTGAAGGACAATGTTCTGCTTTTCAGACCAAATCCAGAGAAAATACTGTACTACCGAGGGACACGCAGCACCCCGTGGTCCTCTGCATCATTCACGATCTTGTAAATACAGTTAGAAAATTATAAATATGAATATATATTTACATTGTACTCTTATTTTTATTACCATAATTGATTTATTTTCGTTTTTTACAAGGATGCTTTTGTTTGATCCATTTTTTTTTTAATATAGTCTGTAGGGGCAGTTGTTACATGAGAATATCTTTTAAATTGTTGAGGATTACATGGCCAGTTTTTGCTGTATCACAGCTTTGATTCCCCTAAATTTACTACATAATCATCAATGGAAAATATATATTGGGTTTTCTATTTTTTGTGTGTGTGTGTGTGTGTGTGTGTGTGTGTGTGTGTGTGTGTGTGTGTGTGTGTGTGTGTGTGTGTGTGTGTGTGTGTGTGTGTGTGTGTGTGTGTGTGTGTGTGTGTGTGTGTGTGTGTGTGTGTGTGTGTGTGTGTGTGTGTGTGTGTGTGTGTGTGTGTGTGTGTGTGTGTGTGTGTGTGTGTGTGTGTGTGTGTGTGTGTGTGTGTGTGTGTGTGTGTGTGTGTGTGTGTGTGTGTGTGTGTGTGTGTGTGTGTGTGTGTGTGTGTGTGTGTGTGTGTGTGTGTGGACCATGCTAAACAGTCCTGGTTGTATGCCATGCTTGTTAACATCCAGAGTAATTTGCTTCAGTCAACATCATGCACTTCCACTGTGCATGCCTTCCATGTGATGAACTTATTTTCTACTGTAAATGCTATAACAGGAGTTACATTTGCTGCCATTTAACTTCTGATGAAAGGTTGCAGAACACGTATGTCATCATAAAAGGATTACATTAAATAAAATGCTATTGAAAAACTACCCGCCAAAGCTTTCAGAGTTTGAACTCTACTCCATAAACGGGTCTATAAATATCAAGATTTTCATGTTTGTGATGTAAATCATGTTTACAGAAATGGAACGAGGGCCACTTCAATCTCCCCACCTATTTAACACGGGTTGCTGGGGGCTGATTAGATATGATAATGTGCTGCTGACATCAGAAGAAATGTTGGCGAGCGCAGAGAGCCTACAGCCAGCAGTAAACATGTAATTTATGGCCGTGGGAATAGCTTGGCAAGTGCTGGTGCTACACTTCCATCCATCAGCCACACCAACCTTGATACCCGCGTCTGGCTTCCCGCCATTGGCTGATGCATCACCTGGAATACAGTCTCCACGCAACAGGCTAAAATCAGCCGCCCAGCACCACTGGCTCTCGACCTTTTTTAAAAGCCTGCTGTTAGAGCTCGGGTCAATGCAGTTAGCCTTCTGTGCATGCTGTATTACAGCACAGGGGAGCACAGTTTATTTGATAATAGAGAACAGGTCCTGGTTACTTTTTATCCCGACAGTTGTATGAATTCAAGCTGCTGGGATTTGTAAATGAACACCAACGTACTGTACTCTCGACAATACCTGTCATGGCCTTCAAGGATACAAGGCCACCTCCAGATTTCCACACACTCTTCCGGGATTCAAACAAACCTACAACCTTATATCTGAGCCGTGGTGGAGGTGATTATGAAGAGCTCTATTTAAGAATCTGAAGGACAGGAGAAGCCTCTCTTTATAACCTGCTAATGCTGCAGAGTGAGGAGCACAGGTGCTATTAGGTGGAGCGTGTTATCACTTCTGACAGATAGCACAGGGAGAGTTCTGGAGAGAAAAGTTAATCTGCTATTCAGTTTAGTATAGCGCTCTGCTGATAGCTGTAATTTATTAATTCAATCCGTCTTTATTTTGCTGTGATGGAGACACACAGAGGAAGGTGTTTATTGTCAACAGTTAGGATTGGGGAACGTGACAGCATCTAATTAAATGGGAACTGCTATGTCTTGTTTTTGTCTTCTCAGAGAAATTACTGATGACTGATTGGAATTTTAGCCATACAAGCTTTACCCAGTAATTGGTATGTTGAGCTCCAGCAACACCTGGCTTAATTCTGGTCAGCCTAATATAATGTGTCCCATTATACTGTGCTTATTTTTAAGACATTGTACCCTTAACTGCAGGGCGCAGAATGCACATTTAGAAGGTAAAGCTTTTCTTTCCAATATTGGTAAAAAAAACATTATTTCTGTGCTACTGAAGCATCATAATTACAGGGAATGCAACAAAGTCCATGGTTGGGAATTTCAAAAACATTATCTTACAGCAAAATTGGCATATCATTAACAAACATGTATTCTTGGAGATCTGCATCATTAACCAAAATAAAACCTATTGTTCTTTCAATCTGAATAGGAACAAAAATGATTGGGTTGACTTATACCTGCACAGTGGATCAGTGAGCCACTTCTCATCAGTATTACTAAATTGAATGGGCAAAGGATTGGAACATAACATATGATTTGTTAGTATAGACAAAGAAATATTGAAATACTTAATAAAATATGTTTCTACTTTAGTTAAACCTTATGTTCTCTGACAAGCTAGATGAGTTTAATCACCCATCAAAGAAAAGCATTAAAAAAAATACGTCATTTCATATTTCTTTTAACAGTAGGCTACATTGAAGCTGGAACAATACATGTAGCTAGCTAGCTATGTATTTACTGTATACATGTCATAATATTAAAGCTATAAATATTACTATAGCTAGCTAACTATGAGGTTGGTATTTGTTTTTTTAAATGTCTCGACAACTATTGGAAGAATTATCCTTCTTCAGACATTCAGCTTTATTTTGTGTTTACTGCTAATTAGGAAATGTAAGCATGCTAATATGCTAAACTAAGATGGTGACCACGGTTAACATTAGATTTAGTTAACCAATGTTAGCATTCTCATTGTGCGCATTTTAGCATGTTAACGCTAGCACTTAGCTCAAATCACTGCTGTGCCCACAGCCTCAGAGCAGCGGGAAGGTGTGAGTGCTTGAACTAAATGTTTCTGGTGAGTTCCCTAGCTTAACCAGTTGAAGTGTGATACTAAATGACTGGAGTAACCACAGTTCAAAACCAGCACCATCCACCAGCCAAATGCTGGTAAAAGGAATATGCAAGTGGCTGGTAGATTTGCTTCACTGACTCACCAGCCAAAAAAAAAAAGAAAACGATAATGTTAATTGACTGCTGGGGAAATTTGAACCTTCACTATCCATTTGGCTGGTGGATGTAAAAGTAAAAACAAGGTAAATGTGATATAGTTTACAATATCTTCACTGTCACACTTGTCACTGACATCTCCTCATTGGTAAATTAATCTTCTGAATTTATTGAAGTTGTTCATTTCAAATATCTCAGTTAATTGCCAGCCCACCTCACGTGGACATGAATGCATCGTCACATCCTGAAGATATACATTAAATGACTAAAAATCAACACATCATCTGCAAACTGTACATTTTTCCTGAAAAGTCAGTGATATACGAGCAAGATGAGACCCATGCATGTTTACTTGGTTAGATGAATTGCTTTGTGTTCATATTTACCAGAGATGGTTTGATTGATTCCAGTTTAGGATTATCATCTCTAGGTCTAGAGAAAAGCCTGAGCCTCACCATTAATCTCTACGTTTCCTGTCACCGGTGACAGATGACCTGCCCTTCAACTCTCTGCCACCCTGTGGAGGAGACACATCGTCAATCAGAGTATCACTCGCAGCCGCAGTTAGGAGAGGGAGGGTCCTGGCAGGCTGACGCCAGGGGCGATAATGGTTCTGGTGATGGTGTGTGTGTGTGTGTGTGTGTGTGTGTGTGTGTGTGTGTGTGTGTGTGTGTGTGTTTCTGCTTATTTGAGCCTTCAGGAAAACAAGGAGCGGTGACATCAGCCCGTTGTTGTGCACCTCTGTCTCCTCACAAATGAACTGGTTATTTATGGGAGCGAGGGAGGAGAGTTTAGTGGAGGGGAGCTGTCAATGCACATGAAGGGACAGAGAGGAGGCTTACAGCAGTGCCATACTGGAACTCATGAATATCATTCTGGCCAGCGTCCATTTGCAAGGTGAAGGAGACATGTCTCTTGTCCTTGCATTCCTTCCTATGACGAGTACATTAAAAAAAGGAGACCTCAGACAGTTCACACATGAAGTGTGTGTGGGTAACCGCAGCAGATTATAAAAAACACAGGAGGAATTTTAATTTTCTGTTGTTTGCTCACCCTCATTAACACTAGTCAAAATGATGAGCAGCTGTTTTGTGTCTCAGTGTGGCCACTGTGGTTTTGGGTGTAGTTCACTCTTGAGGACCTACTTTTCAGCACATCAAAATATGTAATACTTTTAATTAGGGATGCACAGATACAGATACCGGTATCGGGTATCATGCATCACTGCTTGTGACGCTAGTTAGCACTACACTTGGCAGCAGGTAATGTTAATGTACGGTTGGCTAATAGCTTGCCTAAACACGATTCAAAATGGTAAAGTTAAATTGTCGCTGTATTTCACTCGAAAGGGTTAAAACACCAGTTGTTCATGATGACATCCTGTAGCTAAAGAAACAGCGTAGTTTACGGTAGCCTGCAGATTGAATTTTCCAGACACCATGGCCACTGCCGGAGTCGAAGATGATGGAGAAACAAACATAACTGTTAAATCCTCACGCTTCCCTGATCAGTCCCTCCAGAAAAACGCGATTATGCGATCGCATAATTCAATGCATAATCGGCCAAAGTCTGCATATTTATGCGGGGGCCGCATTTTTTTCAAATGCGCCGCACTTTCGCCGCATAAATTGTTGATTTCCGCGCAAAATATGGGAAATTTTATTTTTTTCTCTTTTTCATCAAACCGCAATTTCATCGCATAAAATTGCATAAATATCCCGCATATTCCATCGCATTTTCTAAGAAAACGTGCCACATAATCAAGGATTTTTGCCCGCAACAATCACAAAAAAACTCCACATTTTTCTGGAAAGACTGCCTGAAGTCACCTGTGTGGTAACATTTTGCCTTCCCCGTGAGTTATGTAAACAAGCCATTCAATTGTTAGAACTTTAATGGTGTTATTATTTTTTTATATATTGTTATTAGTACTCATATCAGTACTCGGTCGGCAAATACCTAAATGTAACTTGTACTTGTTGGTCTGAAAAAAAAGTAGTGGTATCGGTGCATTCCTACTTTTAATGATATTTCATAAATGTTTGGTCACCGGATGTGGAAGTCTCAGTGCTGCCTCTGTTGGCCTCCTGAAGCAGAAACTGACAGAAGACGAAAGGCAGTCGGTGGTGTCCTCTCCTCGTCTGTGCTCTTTGGTTGTTGATGTTTCTGTCTCTCCACAGTGGGCCCGGGCCCCTGTTTGTGAGATGGCTGTCTATATTGACAGGTCCCCGGCGCCCTGGCTGCTCTGTGGGACAAACATAACAGAAGGGGTGAGCCTGGGGCACAGCCTGTCTCTCACTGCGTGTCTCACTATTGTCTCTGAGTCGCTGCCCTTTTCCTTCTTTTCCCCACATCACAAAAACCATAAGCAAGTTTGTGGGGAAGTGTCCGTTCCCTACGCTACAAGCATTTTGTTAAACTCAGTTGGATAAAGTTTAAATGGGATAACACTTTAGATTACAATCTGCAAATTGCAGTGTAATTATTTAGAAATTATTTTGTAAAAGATTTTAATTTAATATGGAGTATTTAGTACCCTTATTGCAAACTTTATTACACTGTATTGGACAACATACAGCATAAAGAATACTTTGACATTCATTAATTGATCACATATTTCAACTCACTTATTATGAAAAGCATGCATGAGGAATTTCAGTCGAGGTGATCGATGTAACGTTTTAATTCTAGTAAACTACGATCAGGACAAAGCATTGAGAATATATTATAAGTTCCCATATCACAGTGTAAGTCCAGGCTGTGAAATAAAGTGCTCCCTTGTTCAGCCCTATTTCACTGTAATTATAGTGCACTTGGTTTGGTTTGGTTTTATTCTGTCATAAAACAACCTATACCACAAACTTCCAAATATTCACCAAAAAAGACACTGTTTCAACATTAAACATGGACTATTATGGCGTTTGGTGTTTTAAGCCCCCAACGTTGTCTTCCAGGCAGCGCTGCCTGGAAGGCACTAGGATTAGGCAATGGTTAGGGTTTGGGTTAAAGTTAGGGATAGGTGCCTTGAAGTCAACGGTCGCAGCGCTGCCTTGAAGTCAACGTTGGGAGCTTAAAACACCATCAAGCAACAATTACAGTTAGTAATTTGAGTATTTCAAATAAAACTATCTTTACCCATATTTACCCATTTTTCATGGAAATTTCAAAGTAAATGTTGTGTATGCAGGTCATGATAGCATTACTGAAAACACTGGGGAAAAAACTATTGTGAAAGGACATATAGACATATATATATATATATATATATATATATACATACATATGGTCCACTTTTTTGGACTTTGCATGCACCCTCTAAGTATTTTTGTGTACTGGGTTATAGAAAAAAGTTCTGAGACGCGATGTAGTGTAGGCTAGTGACTGACGAGTCTTTGATGCAGTCTGCTGCTTCCAGCTGGCTACACAAGAGATTGGCCAACACTGACAGTCCCATAGTGCAGCATAATATGGATAGACTTCGTCTTAGGTTTAACAACCTATGAAACTAATAATGAACAATATGAAACTAAAACGACATAAGCTTAATATAGAATGGCTTAGGAACGATAGGCTATTTAGAGGTGGATTTCTGAATTTCGGAGGTGCATAAATAGCGTTTACGTGCGTTTAGCCTCCACTACATCCCTGACCCTATTCCCTGTAAATGTTTTGAGGTACCTGTATGCACAAAATAACATTGAAATGTATGGACTGTAATCCAAAACGTTACTGGATGAAGTCTGCAAAAGTGTCACAAACAAGACTGAAAATAAGACTTGTTTTGTAGCAATCATTTCCTGTAGCAAAATATATCTCTGGCATGATTGTGGTAAGAGTATTTATGCCGTCTGGAGGCATGGGTGTGGTCAGGTAAATGAGATGGGTGAGGGTGTTTGTTTGGTGTTGAGCTAGCAAGGGGGTGGAGAGGGGGCAGTGGTAGTGGTGTCTGCCCGACAAGTTGTGTGTTGGCGTCCATACAAAAACTGACGCCTACAGGCATGGCTCCGCCTCTTTCCCACCAGATCGACTTTCTTCAGCGCAGGAATGAGACACAGACACCTCCTCCAGGCTGAGACATATAATCTGGGCCTGTCAGGGCCTTTATCAAACAGGATCAACTGGTGCGCTGGGCCTTTCTCCACAATCCCCACGGGCAGCAAGATACCTGCACACGCATTCCTTCGACACATCCCTATCCCAAGAGGCGTATCACCTGTCTTTTATGGCAGCTCAGCTCGAAGATGAGGGGGGGAGAGCTGGAGTACAGTTGCTCCTGTGCATTGTCCTGACTAAAAATGAAGACAGCAGCATAGCCTTCGGTTTGGAGGATTCTCTTGATCCCCTGAGTCTCAAAATGTCAGAATGCTGATCAACAGAAAATCCCTGTCTTAGAAAAAAACAGATTTTGTGCTTGTTTTGTCACTGCGCCGTGTTTCCATTGCAGCAATAATGACAATATGACCTGTTGATTGTCGGAGATGAGTTCAGCAGGCCTTTGTATAGCCCCTTGAGGATACAGCAGCCCACCTGAGGGAGCCCTCCTTGGCTCAGTTGTTTCAGCCCGTCACTGTAAGTGACCAGATAAAAGAGGGTATGAATCAAAGCAGCAGCGTCGTTGTGCACAGAAGTCTAATCATATCAGGCGCCCCTGAGCCATATGTCTTTGTACTCTCTTTAATTGAATTGAGCCCGGGATGAGATTGGCTGACATACCTTCCAGTGACTGAGACGCACTTGAGAGAGCGAGGCGAGCAATAGGAGCAATTTGGGATGGTTGTTTTCTTGGCACAGTTTGGTATAAAATCCTTAAAGGTATCCCACAGCCTGCAGTTTCATTTCACAGGTTTCATTGCTGTTAATAGACTTGCCCAAGGCACCAACCTTTATTGTCAAATATAAAATAATTGTGAATTTTATTGGCGTGTTTGCAGCCCGACGATTGCTTATTAAAGACAGACTCATCAAACATGACAGATTTGTGCTCAGCAAGCCTTGTAGTGACAAACACTTACCTTATTGAATTTCTTGGCCACGTGTGAATGCATTATTTGCTCCTGACTCACAGAGAGGAGGACATCTGACGTCAACTTGTCCTCAGACTTGGCCAACTGAATTACAGGCATCTATCAGCAAGTGGCCTCATGAAGACACATGAAGATCAAGTTAATGATTTAATGCCTCCGAATTGCCTCTTTATTTGTGCCCTTGTCCACCTCTGTTAATCACTTTGTATAAAGAATTGCAGAGGAGGTGCAGACATGTCAGTATCTACAGTATAGAAACACCATAACGTGTGCATACATGTTTGAGTGAAGTCCCAACACCTTTGTGACTCCTGTATGAAACAACATTGCCTGGAGCAGATGGGATTTTCCCTGAAAAGAACTGAGGTGAAACACATTTGGTTTTTCTTCCTATTTTGTTTTTCCTGCTTCCTGTGCAGCCAGGAGGCTAAACCGTGAAAACCAAACAGAAATGGAAACAGACAGACAGAGAGGTCTTTCCAGGCTCCTTGGCCCATAATCAGAGTGGGATGTGGGTTTAAAACCAATGTTCAACATGGTTGTAATGTAGAGTTAAAGCTGTCCAAACAGGGTTAATTCCCGGCAAAGCGGGCTGGCCGCTAAAGAGGTGAGAAGCTCTTATTTTAGAATACATAGGTGCCAAATAGCAGAGGATATAATGAGACGGTGAGAGCCTGGCGAAGGAGACAAGAACACTTTGTGACTCATTTTTGCCAAACTCAGCATGGCCAAGTATTCCTTCTAATGCTGTGCTCTCAGAGCGAGTGGTAGCTTGGCTGAACTTCTTTTATTACTTGAAAAGTTGATATGAAACGAGAGGCTCAAGAGGCACAGCTGTTAATGTTATACAGTACTTGACCGAGAGATGTGCTGCTCGTAGAAACACACTGAATCCTCACAGTTCGTCCTCACTGCTGCATTTATGTCTTAAAGGCGGCTATAATGGATATTTTTAAAATAATGTATAAATGATGACGTGGAAACAGGGTAACAATGTGAAAGGGGTCGCTGAGAGTAATGTACCTGAATCTGAATCTGCAGCTCCCCTAGGCTTTGTGGAGCTATGGCAAGTTTCAGCTCATTGTATAGCTGTCCGGCCCACAACTTCACTGGTTTGGTTCGCTCTCATCCCTCTCATAGTGTTGTTTTCAGGCAGCTGTTTTTAGTGAAAAGCTGTAAAAAAAAAAAAAACACTGTCTTTAGCATTTAGCGATTAGCTTGTGAATATACTGGAGCATTTAGCAGCTAAGCTGTCAATTGTTCTCAGGAATTGGTAGAGACCCAAAACTGAGCTAAAAGAAAGTGAATTTTGTAATTACATTCACCAGGCTGCCTGAAACACGGCTCCAAATGAATGATAATGTTGCACAGTAACTCCTGGATATGTAAATAAGCAACTGTTTGCTTATTAGCCATATCAACCTAAAATGATGATTTGTGTTCACAACTTGTTTTTGCTGCCCCAAGTTGCCAAAAAGTATGTTTTTGCAGGTTTAAAAAACAATTAAGATACATTTAAACAAAATAAAAAACATGAATTACAGTACATTAAAGGAATAGTGGGACAATTTGGGGAATATACTTCATCACTCTATTTTACCGATAGTTAGATATCTCTAATATCTGTACGCTAAATATGAACCTAGGGGTGGGGGTGGAAGCGAATAGAAACAGCTTGCCTAGCTCTGTCCAAAGGTAAAAACAAAAACTCCACCTACCAGCCCATTTAAAGCTAATTAATTAACACATTTACACTTAACTAAACAAAACAAGATATTACGTATTATTCAGTGAGCATTAGAAGTCCTGGTAGGCAGACAGGGCAAAGCCCCTTTTCCACTATTAAGCTGCTGACTCTAGCTTCATACCAGTATTTACTGTACAGGCATATAACATGTAACTCTCTCCAACTATTCTTCTAAGAGTTGCTGCCAAAGTTGTCATTTAAAATACAAAATAGTTGCTTATGAAGACAAAATTCATGCATTCTTAACTGATTTATTTCACAGCACATTTTCCAAACCAGTATTTAGACTGAACCCTGTGATTTAGTTAAGTATACTTGTATAGAGAGAATTTTGTGGATTAATCTCAGCAGCATTTCAGATTCCTCAGCCTCACACAGGGCATGTTAGGGTTTCCAGCTGCTGTTTCATGCTCCGTTCTCTATGCCATGCAATTATGCTGGTTCCCACCGGAGGTTTGGATTGGGTGGAGCTCAGCAAGGAGTAAGCTCAGGCATTAACTGCTCCTTACTGAGCGTAACTTACATGAATCCACAAATACAGTTAGAACAAAAGAAGCTAAGACACACGCAAACACACTGCACCAGAGCACAAAAGAAAATGAACCATTAAAATAGCTGCTGTACAGGAAATGGCATTCCTTAACTGGATAAGGAACAAAGAGACGCCACCCATCATTTTGTAACTGATTCACATGTGAAATCACTCTCTGTAAAAGTGTCTGTTACGTGCAATGAGGCCTCACAGACTGTTCAAAAAAAAATACTAGATTCTTTCACATCAAACTGTGCCAAAGCAAAGAAAACGTCTCACAGATTTCAAATGAAGCCCCCGAAGGACATTGAGCTTTTTCTCTTTCGTCCATCAAGAAAATGCTTTACTTAATTGCATAGCTTATGGGCTATACCAGAGAACATGACTGAAAGAAAGAAAGAATATTTAAGGGAAAACTAAATCAATGAATTGTTAAATATTGTCTCAATAGTTAGCCCCCTGCTTTAAAATTAGAGCAGAAAACTGCTGCTTTGGATCAGATGTTTAAAACAACACTCTGTTTCCCTGCTGCCTGTCTGGGTTGGGAACAATGTGCTGAGACCTGGGCAGACAGTGTGTCGCAGGGTCTCTTTGCTTGTGACAACAGAGTCCTTGTAAGGGAGGCTGGTAATGACTGGCACAGAGGCTGCAGCCATGCCAGTGGCCATTCAGCCACCCTGCACAGTCACCTGCCCTGGATTGACTTTATTTTGTGATCAACAGCGCCCTCTGGTGGTATGGCAGAAGTATTTTTAACTGACATGTAGAAATGTTTTTAACTGACATGTCTTGTGTCTCTTACTTATCTGCTGTGTGTGCATGAAATAATTCAAGGCAAGAAAACTAATTCTAATTCTCACGCATTATGTTTCTAATGGTATTAAAGCAAAAAAAAGGAATTTTCTAATTTTCTAAATAAAATCCTATTAAAGGCAGGAGCTTGCCCTCTTACTGTATTTTCTCTTTTCTTCTTATTTTGCTGTGTGCAGGACGTTTATGGGCGTCAGCAAAGAGCCTTTGGGACCCACGTGGGTGTGCGTAACCCCCAGCGAATAACAGCGCATGCAGCCTTTGGTCACTCCCAGGTCGTTAAATACCACCGCTTTGTAATGCCCCTCGGCATTTGATATCGACACACAAGGCACCCTTTAGCATCTGTATTCTACAAAGCATTTGTATTTGATGAGGAATGGGTTATTATAACATTGCTGTGTCTGTGTGTGTCTTCCAACACACACAGAGAGGATGATTCATGATGTATTCACAAAAGATTCGGCAATGCGGCACCTTCCTGTAGGGTCGTGGGGAGGTGTGTGTGTGTGTTTATTTTTACTTTAGAATGTCACCGCAGTGAAACAATCTGAAAATAAGGTCTAATTCACAACCTTGTCCTTGGTAACGCCGCTCCCTCTTTTTATTCACTCTCTAGCTCGCTGGACCACCACTGCTCTCTCTTTTCTCTTTAGCTCATTGAGCCGAGGAGGGGGCGCCATATTTGAATGCTGTGTTGAAACATATTATACCTGTCAGGTTGTAGCAGGGAGGAGTAGGGAATGGCAGACCCAAAATGCAGAAAGCAGGCAGGCAGGCAGGAGAACGTTTGAAGTGGAGGATTTATTAAGGAAACACAAACAAACCAAGGGAGTCCTGTTAGCTGCAGCAGGCAAAAACCGATTCCAAAAACGAAGACAAAAGGTATCAACAAAAACCAAGTGAATCCAAGAAAACAGGAATAACCGGGAGCACAGACATAGACGAGGACCTCCACAGGGGGGACACAAAACACACAAAATGATCTGACAAAAGACAAGGGGAAACACAAAGACTAAATACGCAGACTAATGAGAAAACACAAGACAGGTGACACAAGGGCTGGGAAACAGGTGAAACACATTAGGCTGGGCAGAGCAATCAAAAAAAGGAGGGAAACACAAGACAGGAAGTAAATCGGACAAGACAAGACAGAAAACCAGAGACTTCAAAATAAGACAGGAAACTGAGCAAAATACAACACAGAAAACAGACTACCAAACTAAGACAACCCCAAAACCACAACAATACCTTTTACGGTCCCATTTTCAGGTTCATACATACTATTTTTGTTTTTTACTAGAACATGTTTACATGCTTTAATGTTCAAAAAACACATAATTTCCATACTGTCTATCTGAATATACCTGTATTTACACTCTGTCTGAAATACTCAATTGTAGTGCCTGTCTCTTTAAACCCCCTCCTGAAAAGCCCAGTCTGCTCTGATTGGTCTTTATTTCCGGGTCTTTGGCATCTGTGCTCTTGGTATCTCTGCACTGCCATTGCAGCCGGGGAATGACTGTACAGCTTTGTAACAGCACTTTCGACCTATAGTATAGTTGTGACATCACAACCGTACGGAAGTCCTGATGGCTCGTTTGAAGGCCCAATTTCTGAATATGGGCTGTGTGCTTTTCTCTTATGATACTTTCACAGTATTTATATAGCACCTCAACCTGCTTTATAATAAAAAAATCTCATTTTTTACAATACAGGACCTTTAAGATTTACATATCACAGGAGTCAGCCTGTGAAAACAATTAAGTCTTCTGTGGTTTTGACGGAACTTTTTAAAGTCTGAGAAAATAACCCTGATGATGTAATCAGGATTGGACTTTAAATGTTACAAACTGGATGCAAAAGTTTGACAAACTTGACTGTACCAGACAGAGAGGGTCAAGACGCTATTGAGAATGCATTATGGGAATTGTAGGACCCAGTGGAGCTTGACCCATACTACAAACCAAGTCAGGATATCACAGATTCTGCTGCTTTTATTTAGACCATTCCTTTTTAATCTGTCTTTCGCGAGTCCCCCAACCTAATGGAAGTGCAATATTTAATCACTGGAGCACCCCTTTAAGGCTGTTGTTCATCTTCTCTGTCATCTAAAAGTAGTCTTTTAAAATTACAAATGCTAATAAACTCCCAGATCTAGCTATTTTTCTGGTAAAGCACTCATTTATTCTGTTAAGTCTTTGGCATTCACATTTGCTTCATCAATAGTGTTTCTTTATTAGTTGAAAAAGTCTCCGCACTGGTTGCTGTTTAAAGCTGCCAGAATACAAACACCTGCCCACACACACAGCCCCTGACACATGGATGCATGCACACACATTTCCCCCTGCATCCTTGATGCCTGTTTGTCTGCTCTCATGACTGCAGCAGCTCGACACAACTTCACACCTGACAGGAGCTCCACAGAACATGGCAGTAAAATCTTCCATCATCCCTGACCCAACGTTCTCACCCCTCTCTTCCTCTCTGCTGCTGTTGTTCTAAGGTTTTCTGCATGTGCGATAGTAAATAATTCATTGTCAGCTACGTGGCTGCCTACAGGTCCTAGTGCGGAGAAATCAGCCTTGCTCGTCATTCTTGCAGTGTGCACTCTGGCAGCGGCTCCTGAGAGAGAGAAAGAGAGAGAGAGAGACAGAGAGAAAGATTGCACCGATCCAAGGAAGCTGCAGAGCACCCACGCCCACCGAGGATACACAGGACTGCCCTTACTCCCCCTCCTCCCTCCATTCCTCCCTCTCCCACCCATCCCCTCTTTCTCATGCTCAACTCTGCGCTCAGCATAATCAGAACTGCTGGGGTTGTAGTCAGGCTGTCCATCGCCTCTCAAACAAGCCACTTGCCACTGAGGAGAAACTTCAAGAAGCTCATCCACACAGCTTTTCATTTTCCTCCTGCTGAAGGATGCTGGAGCTCGGACAGAGATGGACGAGGCTGATCTGCTTGTCTCTTCTGTGTCTGTGTCTCTGCCTGCCGAGGGAATCAGACGCCAGGAGAGCCCCCAAGATACCCCGCTGTCCTGCGACCTGCTCCTGCACCAAAGACAGTGCCTTCTGTGTGGATACCAAGGCTATCCCCAAGAGCTTCCCCCCTGGAATTATCTCCCTGTGAGTCCAACTTTTGTGTGTGTGTGTTTTCTTACAAAAGCATCTTTTCATAACCTGTATGAACTGTGAGCAATATGCAGGCTGGTACAGACGGCTACATCACTGATGTCACCCTACATTATGTAATGATGCATGAATCCCTACTTGTCTTTTAATTACCTGAAAGTGAACATAGGTATTGCATTAACAGAGAGATGTTTACCAGACAGCATAAAAATAACAATGTCCATTTATTGTACCATATGCTGAACTTAGTTTAGGGGACACAGCAGTAAAATCCTGTCGAGCTCCAGGGAGAAATACCAACAATAGATTTCCTATCTCACTGCAGGAGACCTGCTTCTCCTCTGAGAGATCTAATCTTGAAGAGACTTCAGACATACGCCCAATAAATGGAGCACATGTAATGAAAAAGAAATCTTAACACTTGATAGGGGAAGGTTGTGTTTTGAGAAGAAGGTTACAGGGTGCCCCCCTTTCATGAGATATTGACATATCGCCCGTGGATTGAATATTAAGTCAAGGGAATTCCAGAGCACAGGCTGGTGGAGGTGCCCTCGTTTTAGAATAGAGAAGAAGTGAAGAAAGAGCTTGTGTGTCCTAGTTTTGAAAAGATTTAGCCCTACTTGATATTTCAACTGCATGTGAGAGAAGAAATAACAAAACAGTCAACGTTGTGAACAAGAAATCTTCCACACGTGGGTGATGATAACTGATGTTTTTTTGTCTGAACAGGACGATGGTGAATGCAGCCTTTACCACGATCCCAGAGGGAGCTTTCTCCCACCTTCACCTACTGCAGTTCCTGTGAGCGTGACTTTTTAAACACCGTAAACTCTTAATTCAGTATTTCTCTCACCAGTGATTAAAAATACAGTCACAACACTTATTGTCACACGTATGCTTTCTCGCAGTATGATATCGTAGCACACGCAGACCGCTTTTGTTTTGCAGTGACAATGAAAGTGACTTCAGCTACTAGAAATGAATGGTTATTGAAAGCAGTGGTGACATAGCAGTAAAGTGGCTCTGTATCAGTGTCATTGCCAATCACTGACAGTTCTGCTCTGCCAGACAAAGGGCCGTTTATCTACTCAGATGCAATCATGAGTGTGTGGTCACGTCCGTGTGTGTGTGTGTGTGTGCGTGTGCGTGTGCGTGTGTGTGTAGGTCTGCGTGTGTTTTGTGTAAATTCCAAATTCATCTATGTGTTTACATAAGATTAGCTTTATAAACTGTGAATGTTTTATGTGATAGCAACTGTATTAACTTCTATCTATTATGACTTGATAATTACTGCCTCCTTTTTGCAGGCTCTTAAACTCCAACACATTCACCATGATTGCTGATGATGCCTTTGCTGGTCTGTCTCACCTGCAGTACCTGTAAGTGTCTCACTTAAAAGTGTGAACTTCAAAGATGAGTTTGGCCAGTCACTGTGTTTTTTTTTTTTTAAATATTGATCAAATGTATACTACTGTACATGTACTGACAAAAACCTGTTGCTCAGGAACAGTTTTAAAGTGAGTCTATGTAACATTTGAAAAAAGAAATAGCACCTACTTACTATTAAAAATGGGAAGTTAAATTCTTAAGCTGTAGGTAGGCCTGTAACAACTATTACATAATTGTCTAATTGCAATTTTATTTTAATTTTTTACAAAATCGCTGTTTCTTTGTTTAACCGCAATAAATGCTAACATTAGCTAAGGTCCTAAGGGGTATGTATGACTGTTGATGGTAGTTGTCAGTTTCATGTTCATTTAAGAAAAAATACAATGTTTTATGATAATAAGGCGGCTTGGTTTCGTTATAGGCTGTGTCACTATTATCTGGGTCACATAACAGTGACATAACCAAAAGATGTATCCTGGGATTCATTCAAAACATTAATTTGTTTGAAAAACTGAAAGAGACAGTTATATTGTTAATCACAATTATTTCTTTGACAATTAATTGTACAGTAACATTTGGAATTGTTACAGCTCTAGCTGTAGACCTTACTTGGTCTGGTAGGACCAGTAGGTTATAGCGGATAATGTTAGCAAAAATTCTAATAAATACTGCTGTGTAATGTGTCAGCTCTATATGCTTTACTTCTACTAGAGTGACATCATGCTTTGCATTTAGCACTATGCTGTAATTGTTAAGCAAAAGTTGCTATAACTTTCTGTAATGCAATGTTTTTTTGCGCTGCTTTCTTTTCTGTCATGCATTGTTTACTTTTGTGAATGAATAATTGCAGTAGGTGGGTTTATTTTTGTCTGCAAAGTGAATAGAATTAACCTTACAGGCTGCACTGTAATATTTCAGAATTGGACTCAGTACTCACTGCAGTATGGCAAAGAATGCCAAAAGTAAAACTGACAATAAATCCTTCTACGACAGCTAGCACATAGCCTCTGTAGTGTGATAAAGCTGAATATGCCATTCTGTGAATTGATAGGCTTTAGAAAGTAGTTAGCTGATGGCTTAGAGCACGCAGCTCTCCGTCCTGGCCATGCCTCAGGCTGCTTGCTGTGTGGCTTTGGCGGCAGGCCAGCCATCAGGCCTCTCTGCATCACTACCAATACCATCGCTACCTGCTGTGAATGCTAATAAAGCCACACTTTTATATCCAGCCACCTCCAAAGAGTCTGCACATGCTGTTTGTCCCCGACTATCAATAGACAAAACGTAGACCGGACGGGATCGAATGACGCTGACACACAGACCTTTGTAATACTCTCTGCACTCAGTGGCTATATTATTGTCACATGAATTTCAAAGGCATGGAATTAGCTTTTACCATAAGTCATTCTGTTTACTTTTTACTTTTTCTTTGCAGTCATTCCACTGATTGTACCACCATTCATTTGTTGTCAACCCAGACTCATTTCTCAAAACAGATAAGCCGTAACCTTTTGATTATAAATCCACCAGATGCAGACTGTGCTATTACTGACATAATTGCTGCTTACGGTCACACTCCTATTGTCCTCTGCACTGACAACACACAACTTCCTCCGCGAGCAAGCACGACATCCTATAATACTGTGGCTGAATTCCAGAGGTTGTCATCACTGTGTGACACGTATGTACGGTATATGTGAGTGGTTTGTTCTCTCCTCAGGTTCATTGAGAACAATGACATCCAGGCTCTCTCAAAGTATACCCTCAGAGGGCTCAAATCCCTGACTCATCTGTAAGTATTTTGTTGCGCTAATAAGATGGAGAAACCCTGTCTAAACATTTGTCACTTTGCACAATAGATTCAAATACATTTAAAAACCAGAACATTTGAAAAAGACTCCAAAAGAGCAGGGATTTATTTAGCAATTACATACTATATAAGCAAGACATAATGATAACTGTCATGTTTTTTTTTTTTTTTTTTAAATCAGATCTCTCTCAAACAACAACTTGCAGCAGCTGCCAAGAGATCTCTTCAAACATCTAGACATCCTCACAGATTTGTAAGTGTGCCTTCACTAAAATAAAAACAGGGTTTGACAACCTGAGAGCTTTGACCTTACAATCTGTCGCTACACAACACTGGTTTGCTGGTGCTCCCTGAGGGTTTTAGTGGACTACCACACTCGTCGGCACAATTGTCTGGATCGAGTCTGTGGTTTGTATCTGAGTCAAACCATACTGCTGCACAAAAACACTTGTGTCTGTTTTCTTCCTTCCTTCCTGTTAGGTTTGGAAGATTTCGTGTTTGAGGATTTGGGATATAAACTGACTCTCTTCCCCCATCTGTTACTCAGAGACCTGCGGGGGAACTCCTTCCGCTGCGACTGTAAAATCAAATGGCTGGTGGACTGGATGGAGAAGACCAACACTTCTGTTCCTGCTATCTACTGTGCCAGCCCCTTCGAATTCCAGGGACGCAGAATCCACGACCTCGCACCTCGAGACTTCAACTGCATCAGCGCAGGTTTCACCTTCTCTCTTTCGAACATTGTTGGTGGTGACTTCTTGTTTTGCTTGTATAAGTATTGTAATTCTGCGTTGTCTTCCCATAGATTTCGCTGTTTATGAAACCTTCCCTTTCCACTCTGTGTCAGTGGAGTCCTTTGAGTTCAATGAGGATCAGTTTGTGGTCTTTGCTCAGCCTGATTCAGGGTTCTGCACCTTGTATGTATGGGATCATGTGGAGATGGTCTTCAGGATGTTTCATAACATTACCTGTAAGTTGCTGGCTATGAAAGCATAAATATTATACCAATTTATGTTTAAAGATCCCCTATTATATTCCTTTTCAGCATCATATTCATACTCTTAGGGTCTATTAGAATAGGTTTATAGCTTTGATGTTCAAAAGAACACATTATGTTTCTCATACAGCCCATTGCTGCAGCTCTTGGCCCACCTTCTCGAAAAGCCCAGTCTGCTTTGATTGGTTAGCTGGCCCACTCTGTCGTGATTGGTCACTGGACGGGCTGTGCTTGCTCAGGCAGCACCTATGAGCCGCACATTTGAAAAACTGGGCTGGCATTCTAAATCATTAATTGAGGAAATTCAAACAGGAATGTGGGCGAGGTGTTTCTGGCAGTTGAGAGAAAGTGCTGTCTGTAGGAGAGAAAGCTCCATTTGGGGTGAAATGTTGTTTTTTTGTACTTTATACATATATAACATACACAAAAAAACTATATAACACACTTAAAGACAGGAAAATCCCAAAAAGCATAATAGGGGCTCTTAATAAAAACGTGTTTATGCTTCTGTGTATGTCTGTTGCAGCCCGCTCTGCTGTGTACTGCAAACCAGTGGTGATAAGCAACAGTCTTTACATGGTTGTTGCTCAACTTTTTGGTGGATCTCATATCTACAAGTAAGGCATGCAATATAATCTTTGCAAACAGCTGCAAACCTGTTGGAATTTCTTATCTAACTCTCGGCAAGAAAGCAAATAAGCATATTTTCCAGAAATATTATTTTTTTGTGGAAAGCTTTAGGAATACTATGCCAACCTTTTTGTTACCACAGGTGGGAAGAAGACCCGCAGCGCTTTGTAAAGATCCAAGACATTGACACCACTCGCGTGAGGAAGCCCAACTTCGTGGACACCTTCCAGCTGGATGAAGAGTGGTACTTCGTAGTAGCAGACAGCTCAAAGGCAGGTTCCACCAGCATTTATCGCTGGAACAGCAATGGTTTCTACACCCACCAGTCCCTCCATCCCTGGCACCGGGACACCCATGTGGAGTTCGTTGATGTTGGGGGAAAGCCTCACCTCATCCTCTCCAGCGCCTCTCAGCCGCCCGTGGTTTACCAGTGGAACCGAGGCCAGAAGCAGTTTGCATTCTTCTCCCAAATCACTGAGCTAGCGGATGTGCAGATGGTTAAGCACTTCTGGGTGAGGAAGGTTCTTTACCTTTGCCTCACGCGCTTCATAGGTGACTCCAAGATCCTCCGCTGGGAAGGGCAGCGTTTCGTGGAGATCCAGACTCTTCCGTCGCGGGGCTCCATGGCAGTGTATCCTTTCACAGTAGGCCTCCGTCAGTACCTCATTCTCGGAAGTGATTTCTCCTTCTCCAGAGTATACCTGTGGGATGACCTCACTCAGCGCTTTCAGCCCTTCCAGGAGCTTAACATGAGGGCCCCGCGAGCGTTCAGCTTGGTATCTGTCGACAACAAGGACATGTTGCTGGCTGCCAGCTTCAAAGGCAACACCCTGGCCTACCAGCACCTGGTGGTGGATCTCAGTGCTAAGTAGACATGCTAAAAGAGCGAAAAGGAGGCTGGTCTAAGCATTCATCAACATGTGCCAAATAAATGAAAGACTGCAAAATGTTCAAGCCATGTAACTAAAGGTCTGCTGTTTCACCTGATGTTTTAAGCGAGGCAACTAATTAAATGATTCATCTATTTTTATGCACTGTCCCTTAACATCTGAATGAAATAATGTGATAATACACAGCATCGGTAACATGTCAACATAAGTGTCATGTCATTGGCGCATACTGCTTCTGTTCTGCCAACCATATGTTTAGGCCAATTCTTTTTCAAAAGTACTATATTGTATACTGCACTTTAATAATGTGAAAATGATGTGCATGTGCATCGACTGAATTATTCACTGGATGAGACTGGATATTGTAACTGACTGTAAAACTATGAAGGTTTCGTAAGTTTCACAGTGTAGTCTATTTGTGTAGCATTTTGCATGACATGGTAAGAAATGATATTATGTAAAACAAGCAATACTCACCATTTAAATAGCCTACTTTGAAATCCTTGATTATGTTTATCTTTATATATAAGATACCTTCAAATTTGTTTTGGATTTAATGTTCATTCTGCAATAATTGACTTGGGATCAGAGAGGCATGAGCAAATAAGTGAGGGGCCCCAAAATTAACTGAAAATGTGAACCTATTGCTCTTCAGAATTACATTTTTTAAATATGATCCTTAAACTTTGTTATACTTCCCAAATCCCCCAACAGTGGGATGTTTTGGGGACGAGGGTAATGAGCGAAATTGAAATTGAAAGATTGGGGGCACTATAGCAATCTTGGTGATTATAACTAACCAATTTGAGGGGTGTTGGGGAGCAATAACAAGATCAGAGAATGCATATTTAAGTTATAAAAAAGTTCTAATAATTTCCTATGTTTTTGTGTACTTATAGTCACAAACTGTATTTAATTGTTGCTGTGTCCATTTGCACATGGAAGGGTGGGTGGCAAGTGGGTATGATTAAATCCAATTTAAGTCCCCTTAAAGGTCCTGTGTCCTGTGTTATGTGGTTAGAATTGCTTTTTAAAAACCACAATAACCCCAAAACACAACTACTGCAGCCACGGGTATTTCTCTTGCATTGCAGTACAAATATGTTCTGAAGAATTGGTAGCACATATCAGTCTGTATAATTTGCTGTTAAATGTGGATAATGTTGCATGAGGCCCTTTGAGATGTAGACTAACAGCTAATAACAAAAATAATGAATTTACGCATTTGAACATTCTCACATTTAAAGCGGTTTGTTTGTAGTCGTCACTGACATCATCAGAAAAACTGGACGTAAATCAAATTAAAAAAATACTTAAACCAAGCATGTATCCTGGGAAGAAAATATAAAATATGTTGCAGGGATGCTCATAAAGCGCAAACTGCGTGTTCGTAACGTAGAGGTTCGTAGGGCGCTTGCTTTGTTGTTCAGGGTGTCTGCGTGGGTGGAGTTAAAGCATTTGATTTTTGAGCACATATCACCGCTTTTTCGCACGGTTCTGAACTCTAAAACTCGCGCGACCATATGTTGTTGTTGTTGTTGATATATGAAACGTTAGCTCGTGCTAGCCAAATGTTAATGCATCATGCTGGAGTGAGGGCTTTGCTTTGATAGCTGGCAGCGGCATGCAAACCACTGCTTAGACTTTTCCCTCGACAGACGATATTGTATCTTACATGACGTTAACGCTACAGTGATATTTGTTTCCCGGAAAGAGTGAGAGCAAGTGGTGCTAACCTAACGTAGCTAGATAGCTAGCTCACGTCAACGTTGTCTATGTAGCGTTACGCTAGCTAACGTTTAGCGTGGGTTGTCTGTTTAGCATAACGAGCAAGTCGGTAAACAGGTTAAGCTAAAGTTTAGACTTCGGTATTGTAAATGTCTAACGCCACAGAAATGACCCTACCGCCCGAATGGGACGACGACGAGCGGATGAATGTTATGTTCTCGGACTTCAATGAGAACCGAGATGTCAACACGACGGACTGGGACAGTAAGATGGACTTCTGGACGGCTCTGATTCTCAAAGGCTGCAGGGACCGAGGCATCGTGTGTGTCAGTCTGCAGGAGCTGAACAAGACTTTTAGGAGGAAAGAAAAATCACCGCTGGGCTTGGCGACTGTCATCCAGTCCATGGCCAGGTAACGTCTTTTTGTTTGTGTCAGCTCTGTCACTGATGTCTCTGAGTCATTCTGGTCGCTAACGTTACATCGCTGGTATTATAACTTGTGCCAGATGTGGGAAGATCCAGAGGGAGTCAGAGTTTGCTGCCAATGTGGACTGTGGCTGGCTGTCCTGGGGTGTTGGCCTGCTGTTGGTAAAGCCTCTGAAATGGACCTTCTCCACTCTTCTGGGAAGCAGCCAGGTGCCTTTGGAGGAGTCTTTTGTTGTCATTGAACTAGTGAAGGTTTGTTTAACTCAGTGTTTCCTGATGTGATTTTAGAAGCACTACAATACAATATTATCATGATACGTGAGACCCCCTGATTTTTGCATTTTAAATATACTTATTGCAGTAATATGCTGTGCATTACATTTATTAGAAGTTCCCTTATATTAATCATCCTTCAGTTTTTGCAACAGATGTACAGTACAACACTACACAGTCATCTAAATAAAATATGGTATGCATCTGAATAAAACTGAATCATGTAAACTAGTGTGTGGAGTACTGTACCGCCACGTGTGCGTTGATCGCATTTCAACTTGCAACAATGCTGAGTGGTTTCTCTTTCCCACAACTCTGGTATTTCAGTCAGACAATAAATGTTATGGCTAGATATAAAGCTAAGTAATGTTTTGTTTTCCAGGAGAAAGCAGCGGAATTACTCAAGGTGTACCGGGGCAGTGAATTTGCGAGCCGCTCCATCGTGTCATTTCAAGATCTGTGCATTCTCTCCTCTGAGGTCTGTGCTGATGAGAGCACCCTGTGCATGGCTCTGCTGCAGCTGCAGAGGGACAAGCAAGTGACGGTCTCGTTGCACGACGGCGAGAAGGTAAACAAACCGCTTATTCAAACTCTCTACCGAGCTGATGTGTGGTGAGCGTCTGGCTACACACTGGTGGTGGTAGAGAGTAGTCTTCCCCCCCAAAGCACTTTGAATCTCTATGATAAAGCGCTATATAAATCTAATTTATTATTATTATTATTATTATTATTATCAAAAGAGGAAATTTTTGCAAGTTATCTTTCAGTAGGCATGTCCCGATCAGCTTTTTTGGCCCCCAATCCCCATCCAATTTTTTAAATATTGAATATCTGCCAAGTCCCGATCCGATAATTTAACTTTTAGCATTTTGGTAAAACTCTCACAAAATCCACTTGTACTTATTATGGTGTAGAACTTACTGACGTAAATGATTGAAGTAAGGTGATCGGAGTGACTGACGATCCTCGATCGGTTAAAAATGCCCGTATCGGCTCCGAATCCGATCAGGACATCCCTATCTTTAAGCATGTTCAGAGATAGTTTGTCCTATGAATGCTTGCGTTAATGTTTTATGTTTCAACTGTCTTCATGTGTCTTTCTTTACAGGTTGTCAAGTTTTGTCAAGCTGGGCAAGCTCAAGTTTCCCTCGTCAGCGACGTGGATTTGGGGATTTACCAGCTGCAGCGCAGTGAGAAGCTTCTGGAGGAGCGGGTGGAGAAACTTGGCCTTGAGGCTGACAAGTAAGACAACTTGACATTAACCAGGATGACATTACCAGAGGATGTCTTTGTCATGACAACTTGACATAATGTCATCCTGTTTAATGTCAAGTTGTCTTAATAAGGACACTCCAAAGAAATTTAATTTCAAGTTGTCATGACAACTTCTGGTAATGTCACTTTGATTAATGTCAAGTTGTCATAATCAAGACAACCCAAACAATGTCAACTTGTCATGACAAAAACCGACTGACACTTAATGACAGAAGTCATAAACGTTTATGACTTGTTTATAACGTTTATGACAGTGTCATGTCATAGTTATGACAGTGTCATGTCACAATTATGTCAATACCTTCAAGTAAAGTGTTACACTGTTATTTAAGATGTATGTGATTTTCAACTTTCTCCCATTGTAAAATAACTAGTACTATGTGTGCAACTCGATGCTTCAGCCATCTTTTTTTACAGGTATTGGACTAATAGGCAGAAGGACTGCATTGCATTTTAATGGTTCTGAAAGTCAGAATGTCTTGTCTAATTGCAGGTGCAGAGAGGAAGCAAGGGTTCTGCTCCGGGAAGGGAAGAAATCACAGGTACTTGTACATTTAACAGAAACCCCCCTCATCCCCCCATATATTTTATTGTGCACAACCAAATGTCATAGCACTGGGTTCGTTGGTAATATTCACTGTCTAACCCACAGGCACTGAGGTGTTTAAGAGGGCGCAAAAGGGTGGAAAAGAGAGCCGACAGCTTGTTTGCCAAACTGGAGTCCATCAGAGGAATCCTGGACAGAATTGCCCAGTCACAGACTGATAAGACGGTGAGAGGCAGAATGGACATCAACGCTCTTTCTTTGTGTAGTTAGCAGAGTTTGTTGCCAGTAATGTTAGTGTGTGCCGAACATGTTTTGTAGGTTATTCAAGCCTATCAGGCCGGGGTGTCAGCCCTGAGACTCTCCCTTAAGGATGTGACTGTGGAACGTGCCGAGAGCCTCGTGGATCAAATCCAGGAGGTACAGTAGCTGTTGATTTTAAAGACAATTCATTGTATGTTTTATTCCTTCAACTGAATCTTCCATTTAAACATCTTAATGTATCTTTTATATGATTTAACCAGTTATGTGACACTCAAGACGAGGTGAACCAAACTATATCCAGTGGCGTGAACAGCGCAGGTATGACATACTGTTAGTGCCACGTCTTTGATACATTGTATATGTGAATATCAAGGAGGTCTAAGTTTGTCATGTTTTTTTTTTTTGTAGATGCAGACTTAGATGAGTTGGAGGAGGAACTGAAATCTTTGTTGGACGAGTCAAAGCCGGATTCCGTCTCCGGTTTGCCTGAAGTTCCAACAAAAGGTCTGCGACCCTCTGGGGAGCCGGGCCTCCCTGGTACTGACCTGCTCAGTTCTCTGCCTGCGGTACCTTACACACCCCTGAATATTACCGCTGAGCAGCTGGAGGAAGAATTAAATCAGCTAACGCTTACAGATTCAGGTGGGCACTTTCAGATTTCTCTCTCTCTCTCTCTCTCTCCCTCTCTCTCTCTCTCTCTCTCTCTCTCTCTCTCTGTTGGACTGTAATGTACAAGTTGGGAAGTAACACACAGTCATCACTCTGTCCAGGCTTTCAAAAGGAGAAAAGGACGTCGCCTGCCAAGAGAGTAGAATCGGCACAGTGATGGCACAAGCAAAACATGGCAAGTTTGAAGCTCGGCATCCACATATCAAACTGTATCACTAAAACATTTTCTGTGAGCCAGAGTTCATAGAAGTAAAATAAAGTACTAAGGAACTACATTTTAGCAATTGCTAAATCATCATATTGTAAGAGTTATAAAATCAATATCAGGATGAAAACAAGGCACTTTCCTTCAATAATGAAAATTAAAAATGGCTTTACTTTGGAGGCATGCCAAAAAGGATTTTAAAAAATATATATTTTTTTCTTTTGTAAATTAAAGCGTACCTCTCGCCAAAATGCAACCTAGGTCTTTTTTGTGAATGTACCCAAGTCAAACGTTCGTCATATTTAGGACGGAATCGCCACTTTTAAGATTCACCGTATTCTCATTTTTCGGTCAAATGGCCTTTTGAATGGGAGAGCTAGGGGCACTTTTATGCTAGCCTCAAAATAGCTATTTTAAAAACACTAAGAAGTCTCGACACAACATGAAACTTTGCTCCAAGTATCACCAGGTGCTCCACACTTTAACGAAATCGTTGACAACATTGTTTGTGTACCCAGAGTTTACTAAAAAGAGAGGTTTTAAACAACTCACCGTAGCTCTTGTTGTGTCCGGCCGCTACCACCTCGGCAGTCAAAACAAGTCGATATAAAAACAAGTAGGCACAGATTTAGTACATCCCTTGTCCACCGGTTTAGTTAAGGTGTGGAGCCCCTGGTGATACTTGGAACAAAGTTTCATGTTGTGTCGAGCCTTCTTAGTGTTTTAAAAATAGCTATTTTGAGGCTAGCATGAAAGGGCCCCTAGCACTCCCATTTAAAAAGCCATTTTACTGAAAAACAAGAATACGGTAACTCTTAAAAGTTGCTCTTCCGTCCTAAATATGCTTTTAAACAAAAGTTTGACTCTGGTACATTCACAAAAAGACCCTAGGTTCCATTTTGGCGAGAGTTACGCTTTAACAGGCTTTTCAACTTGAAAGCTTTTAGATCTACTCTGCCATCCAGATCTGAAGGATCTCTCGGCGAAAGTGAACATTTTAGCATTTTAAGATATGCTCTTTGGTATGCCGCCACTAGGAATGCTTTTCATTTTTGTGGTATGTTTTGGACGAGAGTGTAAACACGTATATTTGTTGTTTGTAGTGTGTGTTTATTGATGTCCCTCATTGACAGTCCTGTAAAGTGTATTAAGTGGCCTTTTGAACTGTAAATGTGAAACTGAAAGTAAAGTGAATATTATGCCAAAATGATTGAATCAATACATATATTTAGTCTCACTGCAACTTCCTGTGATGACTGAGAGGCCTACCTAAAGTGAGTTTAACCAAATATGTTTCTCAAAATAAAATTTATTTTAATCACTTATCTGTAGTGGTATTAATATGTCAGTGTCGGACCTGAAATGAAGGCTATTTTAATATTGGTTTATTCCAGGGACGACGCGACACCTCGGGGAGACTTGTGGGGTCTGTGTCATTTTTAACCTACCAAGGAGATTCATATAGATGTACCAGAGACTGTAGGCACCTGTTAGCTTGAGATACCCCTATGGATACATTGGTTTCAGGCGCTAAAGTCACTTCGTCACGTACAATAATCCATTTCATATATGGGAGACCTAATAATAGTATAATAAAAGTGTTGTGCTTTGATCTACCAAACACTAAAGCACTTTTGGGGGTCTTCTCTCTAGTTTATAGGCAGCTAGGCTTAGAAAACAATAATCCTGATAGGAAACCTGGACTAAGCAAAAGTGACTTGTTTTTGTATGCTTGCATTATGATACAGAAAACATTAAAATACACAAACACACAATACACAAACACACACACGCGCAGACACCCCTCTTTTAATAATTAGTTACTATCTATGGTTGAAAAAAATGGTAACATGGTTAAATAGAAGAAAACATTTGAAACTTTTTGAATATACTTGATAAAAGAAACATTTCTTTATTTTATAAAGCAGTGCCAATGCACGTTTTACTTAAAGGTCCCATGGCATGAAAATTTCACTTTGAGTTTTTTTTTTTTTTAACACTAATATGAGTTCCCCGAGCCTGCCTATGGTCCCCCAGTGGCTAGAAATGGCAATAGGTGGAAACCGAGCCCTTTTCTCTGCCTTTGAGAAAATGAAAGCTCAGATGGGCCGATCTGGAATCTTCCCTTTATGACGTCATAAGGGGAAAGGTTACTTCCCCTTTCTCTGCTTTGCCCGCCCAGAGAATTTGGCCCACCCATGAAAAAGAGAGAGACATCATGCCTTGCAAACAAGCAAAGTGGCAGTTGGTCAAGGCCACACCCCCACCATCCACCATTTTGGCAAAAGAGACTTCAGATACAGTATTAGGGGACCACTAACTGTACATACACACCGCCGCCGACTTGAGCGTCTAAAGATACCGGAAGTCATTCATTTTCAATGGAAGCTGGCTTCTCTCAGCTGCAAGGAGTGTCAAATCTGTCGGCGTCGCGTTTTGGGCGTCAATCAGAAAGTTGAACTTTGGTCAACTTTATGGTAATGAGCTATGACGCGGTTCAGCGGCAAGCAGCGGCAAACGGCAGCAACCAATCGGAATATAGATGTCCTTCTCGCTGGCTGATTCTGGAGAAACATACGATGTAAACTTTTGTTCCTACCAAGACATTAGTTCCATGAAAATGGAGTGAAATCTCATAATCGCCGTTGCTGGGTTCCCCTATCATTTATGATGTGACGTTGTTTGCGTATAGGGACCAGTTAACGTTACCTACCGTCACATGGTCTCTAAACAGTCCGCTCACGGTGAAGTCCTGCACGGGTCAACAGCTGGCTGCTCGCTCTGCCTGCATTCTGCTGCGGTTCAGCGGCTAACGAGCGAGCTAACTGCTAACGGACACCGCTGTGACCAACAAACAATACAAATTCTGTCCATATATATGTAATTTATAAAAGGTTTCTAGTGTCAGTGTATTGGCCGTGCAGTGGCTGCTTGTGTTTTGTCTTCAATTGTGTGTTGAACATGATCGAAGAACGCTGCCACGTCAGGTCGGCCAGAGCTTCTTTGTAGCTCAAGTCGGCGGCGGTGTGTACGTACAGTAAGGTCTATATAAAAGCATCCAAAGAGCACCATGTCATGGGACATTTAAGTACATACCATGATTTGACCACCAGGGGTCACTGTTATTCATACTGATATTTAGACTCAACCAGATAATGAACTGCTTGTTAAATAGAGCCAAAGTAGCTTTACTGATCGTTTTGAGCACAGCCTCTTTATGCTTTTTAAATATAATTTACAACAAGTAGCCTTTAAAGTCTGGTTACACATGTAATAAAGCCAATAGGGTAAAGAACAACAAAAACAAACAAAAAAACAGCTCTGCTTTTGTATTGTGTCAATCTTTGTGCACAATATTGACCTAAGACTGTTGATTTGATAATATCTTGATAATATGAAAATATCTAAAAATATTTTATTGGAAGTAATATAAAAACATATTAGGAAACATACTTACATACTTACAACAAACAGTAGTGGAAGAAACAGAGATCCAGATCGCTATGCCAGATTTAGGTTAAAAGGATATGTAGGATATTTGAGAGGCAGAGACCATTAACATGCAATCTGCTGCAGATTACTGAATACTGTAATAGAAATGTGCTTTGAATTAATGAAGGTAAGTAGCTCTGATTTATTGATGCCTGCCATAAATCCACACCAGGGATGATGTTATATCAAAATCCTTATTTCAAGATATGCAAAGTATTCATATCAATTGTCCTTTTCCTTTAAACTTCTTTAGTACTTCTTTAGCAATTCTAATAATATGTTTAAGGTAGGTTTAATGGATCTGGAGAGTCTGTCAGTCTGTGTGTGACAGACCTTAATTCTTCAGTTTTTTCCAAAGACATTATTATCAATGGGCATTTCAACAGCTTCTAGTTTATTTTCAGTTCAGGAAAAGAAATCCACTGATTCAATGACGTATCACTCTGAAGTAACCTGATGTGCATGTCCTATTTTCCATAACTGTAACTTCCATCACTCAGCTTTTACTGTGATTCGTGGACACCTAGTGGCCATCTAGCTGAAGTACATACACATCTGTAGAAACAGATGCCATGCTGTTCCTACAGATGTATATCGATGAGATTGGTGTCCCTTTTCAGTAACAGAGAGATCTTCACCATAATGTAATTAATATGATACTGAATGTCAGTGGTTTAGACCAGAGACCTTCAACAGGGGGTTTGGGATCCCTAGGGGGTCCTTAGAGTTACTGCAGGGGTCCAACCAAATTATAATTAATTTTTTTCTTCAAAAACTAAAAAGTCTTAACATGAATCCAATATATTATTAGCAAATATAAATCAACCTATTTGTGAAAAAACACATTAATGATAGGCTTACTGGCCTATAGGTAAGGTAGTCACTAAAGTAGCCACCCACAGATACAGTTCATCCTAAAGATCACATGTATGTTTAACATTACAACATGATTGATAAAATCAGTCAATTATTTTAATAGCTTAGTATTTTATGCACTAAAAAGGTATGTATAAAGGCTTTAGGCTGCCCACACGCTATTGTAGGCCCAGTTTAATATGCAACTTCATGGTTTTCCCTACCTTTATAAAGTTTGGGTGCAGCACCCGAGCCCTTTTGGGCACCACCTAAGCTGAATGAATGTAACTAGAAGACTTTTCTCACATTTAATGATTGTAGTCGGTCCCCAGTGGACATCTTTAGCCACTTTGAGTGTTATCTATTATCTGCTCTTGCTTTTCCAATGTTTTAGACAAATATGGTAATAATAATGTTTGTTTTTTTTTATTGAAAAACGTTAACATTTTCTTGAGGGAGGAAACTCCTATACCCCCCGTCAAATCCGTGCACCTAAGTCTTCCACAAACCTAGGGAAACCACTGAACTCTATTTTAAACAATATACTGTATGTAGAGGGGCAGCCTCTAGCTCACCCAGTAGAGTGCATGCGCCCCACGTAGCTTGAGTCTTTTGCAGCGGCCCGGGTTCGAATCCGACCTGCGGCCCTTTGCTGCATGTTATCCCCTCTCTCTCTCCCCACCTTCCTGTCTATCCACTATCTAATAAAGGGAAAAGCCCCAAAAAAATAATCTTAAAAAAAAAAAATTTCTTTTTTAAGATTATTTTTTGGGGCTTTTCCCTATGATCCGTCTCTCTATGTCAAGGGGTCCTTGGCTTAAAGGTCCCATGGCGTGAAATCCCCCCCCCCACCCTCCCTCTCTCCTCCTCAATAGCTACAGACACAGAAATGGCACATACTAAGGAAAGCTCATTGTGGGACTGGCTCTAGTGGCTGTAATTCTGCACCAAGGCTTAATTTCGGGAAATAGACTTCAGATACAGTATTAGGGGACAACTAAGGTCTATATAAAATCATCCAAAGAGCACCATGTCATGGGACCTTTAACAATTTTTGGAAAACCCTAGTTTAGACAGATAATCCTTAGCATAGGTCACTTTCCTCCTCCTCGATCAGGAGGAATCAGCTCTGAAGTGCGCTTTAACAAGACACTATACTTCCTACTCATCCAGTGGACCTGATCAGGGATTTGGCTTGTACATAAAATATTGTTACTGTTCTCACGTCTTGGTATCAGTAATTACACTATTAGTGTGGCTAGGTTAGCTCAGTTGGTAGAGCAGGTGCACATATACATATAGAGGTTTACTCCTTGATGCAGTGGCCGTGGGTTCAACTCTGACCTGCAGCCCTTTGCTGCATGTCATTCCCCCTCTCTCTCTCCTTTCATGTCTTCAGCTTTCCTGTGAAATTAAAAGCCTAAAAATAATCTTTAAAAAAAAAAAGTAATTACACTATTAGTTACAGGGCACGAGGGGGGCATTGAAGGGTTCGAGAAGTCTGTTCTGCAGGCTCGTAATTACCCCCAACACCTTACTAAGATACCTAATATAGTCTTTTCCTTAAATTTGTCACCCGTCTGTACACACAGAAACCAAGTAACCAAACCAAAAATGCATTGCTTTATTGTATTGAATCATATGTTAACTTCAAGGACACGTGATAATAATTTGAAAAGCAGATTATTAATTGATTATAATTACCGTGTTGGTGGTGCAGTGATTACTGTCAATATTTGTGGTTCTTTTGTGTTCCCTATTAAACAATAAATTAAAAAAAAGAATTCATTACAAATGCACAGCCTTTATAAAGTACAGGTAATATTGTCACAAAATCCTATTACAGCAGTGTTTTCAAAAATGCCCTTGTATCACAAATAACGGATATTGTTTAAGCCAGAACTTAATTCTCTCAATGGCCTTCATTGTCTCTCTCTGAAACACACACATTCTCTCTCTTGCTCTCTCACACACACACACACACAAATGTACGTCCGGTTCACCGTGCTTTCACGCTGCATTTACACATGTGCGCCGCTGCTGTTTTTGCAAGCCAACAAAAGAAAGGTGAAATTACAGCTCTTTCACCTTTCGCCAGCACATCTCAATTATACATTATGCAGCTTGTACTTACAGTAACGTTATTATACTGATATCACAAGAAGATGAAAAGACATTCGGGAAATATTAGTTTAATAATTTCCCTTCTACCCTATGCAGCTGCAGACATCTTGTTATATAGTTTGTTGATATGTCCAGACTGTTGAGAACATGGAGCAGACAGAGATATATGACTATATATTAATAATATAATATTAATATATACTAATATATTGACATGACTACACTACACAGCTTGTGTACGGTTGATCCGGTCGAGCAGGCACTGATGCAGATATTTGGCTGAGGATTCGTTGTATGCACCACATAAGACAGAATGAAGAGAAAGTCTAAGCAAAAAAGTCAAGGTGTGTATAGTCTCGCATTGCCAGACCTATCTCCACAGCGTTGTGGAATAAGTAAGCTGTGTATAATACAAGATCTCATTGGGTTGTAAATAAGAAACATTTGGCATGCTTTATAGTAGTCCTTTTCTAATGTAGATCAAGAAAGACACAAGTCTTTATGGGATACCATGAACAAAATTATAATGATGTACTTTTTTTTTCATATTGCAGTGTTGCGTAAAAAGCAAGCTACACAGTGGGTCAGGCTCCTTCCTGCTCTTGCAGTATGTGTATACAGTAGATGTGTGTGTGCGTTTATGTGCATGTTAGCGTTGCAGTGTTAAACTGTCCTGTCGGCTCCTGAGCGCTTCCGCACAACCTTTTCGTCTTTGACCTGGTCCACTGCCAGTGTCTCCAGCTCCGCTAGCGGTGGAGCCAGGGGAGGGGTGCCATGTGGGATGCGGTGTGCCACGCCCACGTGAGCCCTGTACTGACGGTCCCGAGCGGGGCTGTGACGAGGGCTGGCCGTAGCACCCAGGGGAGCCCCGGGGGAGCGCTCTGAGGCAATAGGAGGGATAACGGCAGGCCGTTCTCGCACTACCTGCGGTTCGGGAGCGTCTCTCCCAGCCTGAAGGAAGGGTGTGGGGTCAGGCATGGCGTCTACTGTCTCCCGCAGAACCAGCCGCCTACCGTCCGGGCCGAGCCGATACACCTCTGTTAACTCTGGGTGAAGAGGCTGGGAGAGACTCTTCTTCATGCGACGCCGTGGGGTTTCGGGCTGCCTGTCCTTGGCCGGCGGAGGCGTGGGCTTGTACGAGGTGACCGGACTGACGTTGGGGCTGGCCTCCGATGAACTGCCGGCTAACAGCTTCTTCTTGGTGGCGTGAAGCTGTGAGGTGAGGTAAGCAATAGTGCTCGCTCTCTGCTCCAGCTCGCCGGACAAAACGGCCAGCTTGTGGCTCTTCATCTTGAGTTCCTCCAGGTACTTCTTCTCTCTCTCCTTAATGGTGTTCTCCAGGACGGAGATCATGGCGTTCTTCTGCTCAAGGTCCCTGAGCAGCTCTGTGTTCTCCTCCTCCTTCTTCTTGAGGTGGGCCTCCAGCTCCTCACACCTCCTTTGCAGCTCCCTGCAGCGGGCCTCACTGCTGTCTGCGCACGCACGCGCACGCACGCACACACACACACACACACACACACACACACACACACACAAATCCTGTTAAAACAGCAGCTAAGCAGCAGGCAATATATGAATATCGTGATATGAGACTTGATATCGTCTTAGATTTTGGATATCGTAATATCACATAAGTGTCTTTTCCTGGTTTTAGAGGCTGCATTACAGGAAAGTGATGTCATTTCATGAATTTACCAGACTGTTCTAGCTCTTCTGTTATTTGCCTTTACCCACTTAGTCATTATATCCACATGACCAATGATCATTTATCACAAATCTCATTGTGTAAATAGATTTTGTGAAAGCACCAATTGTAGTGTATTTGGTCATAAAATGTCATGATATTTGATTTTTTTTTGATTTGATGTTCCATAAAAATGCAGAGACATTTGTATTCCCAGACCAGACCAATCATTAGTACATTAAGCACAGACACTGACTATGGACCGTCTGTCAGCTGACAGAGACAGTATGATCCTATGGAGACTCATCTGCAGTGGGCAAAAAGCTCTAGTCTCACATTTCAGCTCTGCTAGACAGCAAGGGCACTGCTCTCCTCTGAGCCGCATCACCCCCTGCCCCACCCAGTTCCAGCCCATTCAGCCATGTTTGTATGTGTGCAAAAACCGGGGGATAAAATACAATTGTGCATTACAATTGTGTATATTAGGGCTGGACTGATACTTTTTCGATTCTTTCAGGATACATGGGTGCATTAGATTTGTATTGTGATTTTCACTTATTGTGATGCTAGTATTGGGAATCGAAGTATTAGGATTTGATAGTATTGAGTATTGTGATTGTCTTTTCCTTCTTTGACAAAAACAAAAGTTGAATAATAACACTTCTATAGACAATGTATCAAGAGACATTTCTAAAACGTATGCACATCACATGTCAATCTGGCTGATATTTAATTTATTTGTTAAGAAGTTGCTTTCTCATCATCTTTTGAAGGGGGGTGGGAGGGGGGCTGGTACATGTTTTTAACCCCAGTTGGAGCAGCTGAGCCCTGCTGCACTTGGCAGGTTGCAGGCTGTGCATTAGCGCTGTGACAGATAATCTCATTTCCTGCCCTCCAATCTCTGAGATGTCCCACGCTAACATAATAGTGCCTCTAACTGGAGGCCCTAATATTGCTCAGATGATCTCTGCAAGCCATGTTAAAAAGCCTGTAGCATACGTATAGTGATCCTGGTGAGACGCAGCATGCTTCCTGTTCACTTACACACAGCATGTACATAAATTAAACTGTATGCAGCCTGCCAGGGGCCTCCCTAACTGTACTTCAAGCCAGTATAAAGACAGTGGAGCTGGGGCTGTCAGACAGACCAGTGACTCCATGTCATGGCCATGGTAACGTCGGGGGAGGGGCGGTTGGCAATGAGCAGTGGGAGCTCTCATGAACAGCAGGGAGTCCCACAGTGCAATGCTCCCTGGGTGGGACTTTGTTACTGGGAAACAGGCAGAGAAATGTGGAGCAGTGTGGACGCGCTAAGGCTTAATGTAGCAAAAGATAGAGCAAATTAATAGTGATGGTAACAAGTGATGCTAAACATAGAATGTTCGTGGCAAAACTGATGTGCGTGTGTACTATACAGTGCAGAGGGAGTCTTACCTGAGGGATCAGAGTTTCTCACAGTAAGCTCATAGGTCAGATCTGTGAAAAAAGGAGAGAGTTACTTGCATGTGCGGCCACATGAGGTTGCAAAAGGGCCGCTATCAAACAGCATGCTCCTCACACAGACTAACTAGCAGCAACGCATGTTTGAGGCGCTTTCCATATGGCGGAGTTTTCATTTAACAAGATTAGTGATTAGTGAGTTCCGCGTGAGCTTTAGTGACAGGTTAGCCAAGGATACGGAAACCAGGGCTAAAGCATACAGTGTCCTGTTTTCCTGGGTGTCCATGTTGATATTATCCCTTTGTGGAAGAGTATAATACCTATTACTGTTGGTATGCTCAATACAGGTTTCTCATCGCTACAGCGCAGGGTGTACTCACTAATGCTTGAGTGCATTTCCCATATGTAATCCCATTCTCTCTAAAAGGTTTAAAGTGTAGTGGCACCACAGCGTCTTGTTGACTTTTGGTCTCAAATATCCATTTAGGTAATACATCTGTGCCAGTTATTAATTTAGGGATACTTTATTGTTTATCTTGCTGTCTTTTCATCTGTTTAAGGCTCTAACTTAAAGGTCCTATGACAGGATGCTTTTTGGATGCTTTTATATAGGCCTCAGAGTGGTCCCCTAATACTGTATCTGAAGTCTCTTTTATATAGACCTTAGTGGTCCCCTAATACTGTATCTGAAGTCTCTTTCCCGAAATTCAGCCTTGGTGCAGAATTGCATCCACTAGAGCCAGTCCCACGATGAGCTTTCCTTAGGATGTGCCATTTCTGTGTCTGTAGCTTTAAATGCTATTGAGGAGGAGAGAGGGGGGAGGGAAAGGTGGAGGGTGGGGGTGTGGCCTTGACCAACTGCCATGCTTTGCTTGTTTGCAAGCAAGGGGGTAATGGTGCGTTCTTTTTGTCTTGTAATCGCGACTAGTAGCTCGAGTGTGACGTCACATCCATGTTGGAAAACGAATAACCGTGGGTTGTTGCGTTCTTTCTGTCACACAATACTACGAGTCGGAGAAAAGATGGATTTTTTGTAACATTTTTAGTAACATTTAGGATTCTATTCACCCAGTTATTGACATATTACACAAATATATATTTCACAGTTTGATACATGAAAATTACGTTTTGTTAACGTTAGGCTACTGCTCTGCTTTCTGCTCAAGGCTCGGCTTAAAGCCGTTGTTATATCATATTTCATGTCATATCTGTTATGTTATGTCATATAGCAACCGAGGGTCTCTAGCCAATTTCAGCTGCACAAGCTACAAAATAACTAATTAGGCGGTATTTAACTCCTAATAAGACTGTAGCGACATGCCTATAGGTAGCAGTGCTATGTGTACGACTTCTTCATTTGGTTACAACAAAGACAAAAGTGCTTAAAATTGAAGAAAACCACAATGTTTACTATGTGTGATGCACGACGTAGCCATCTTTGAAAGTGAACTCTGGGTCCTCTGAGTTCAGACGATTTGACGAGTCGTATACGACCTCGGTGGCGTTCTTTTTGCAACTTCCGGTTCGTAACTCCGGAAAACAACTCGTAAATCGACTTCGGTGGACAAAAACGCACCATAAGCCTCTCTTCAGAACCCGAACCTCCTATGGCGCCATTTTGATGCTACCAGACGCTCACCCGCCGTTAGCATTCCATTGACTGCCATTCATTTTGACGTCACTTTAACAGCAAATAACTTTACATCTGAAGCGTTTGGAGACTCTATTTGTCCATTGTTCATTTCTAAAGAAACACGACCATGTATAAAACGATCCATTACCTTGTACCTCACATTATGGCTCCGTAGCAGAACATTGTGTCATAACCACGCGACTTACTGTCGCATAGTAGAGGAATTATAGGAGAAGCTCGCAGGCAGTTTCGACTTACATTAGCTGTTCCTTCACTGGTCTCCGTCCAGAACAAAGGGATCTGTTGGTCCATTTTATATAATGTCTATGTTTGCAAGCCATGATGTCTCTCTCTCATGGGTGGGCCAAATTCTCTGGGTGGGCAAAGCAGAGAAAGGGGAGGTAACCTTTCCCCTTATGACGACATATAGGGAAGATTCCAGATTGGCCCATCTGAGCTTTCATTTTCTCAAAGGCAGAGCAGGATACCCAGGGCTCGGTTTACACCTATCGCCATTTCTAGCCACTGGGGGACCATAGGCAGGCTGGGGGAACTCATATTAATGTTAAAAAAACTTCATAAAGTGACATTTTCATGCCATGGGACCTTTAAGTAAAACATGCATTGGCACTGCTTTATAAAATAAAGAAATGTTTCTTTTATCAAGTATATTCAAAAAGTTTTGCAAAAGATTTGCTTCACTCATCAGCCAAAAATCACAACTCTAATCTATTGAGTGGCAGAAATTTTAACATTCACAAGCCACTTTGCTGGTGGCTGAAAAAGTTCATTTTGAACCCTGCTTTCTGGTGTCACCAGCAGTCAAACCGATAAAAACGTATCACAGAAGAGACAAAAACAAAGTTGCTTTCTCTCTCTCTCTCTCTCTCTTGATTTATTAATTGGCTTATATACTGAATGCATGTAATATGAGTAAATCAATAAATATGTATGTAACAAATGTTTTTATAAAATGTGAGTTAATTCATAATTCAATAATTTCCATGGTGTTTTAGTTAGGCCACTTTTCACTTTTAATTATCGAAATAGTTTTATTGTAGAAAACGATTTTATAATAATTGGGACAGCCAGCAATTCCTTCAGGAAGGTTTACTAAATTGTATTTTGGGACGGTTTGGGACAGTGGTGATAAAGTTAAATTAGAGCCCTGCATGTGTATTCATAAGATATCCTCTAAGGCAGGGGTGTCAAACTCATTTTCCCAGAGGGCCACACTGGAAAAACTTACGTTACTGCATGTCTTTTTTTTTTTTTTTTTACATTTTGGTAGCTTTTTTCCTCATTTTGTTGTTTTTGTTGCGACTTTTTTGTGGCTTTCTCAGACATTTGTCACGTTTTTATAAATTTGTTGCTTTTTTCGACATTTTTGTACGCTTTTTGTTGCATTTTTGTTGACATGAAGCCCTACAAAAGTCATCAAAAGAGTTCTTTGAATAGCCTGAATATGAAAACTCTTTCTCTGCTTCTGGGGAAAGTTCTGAGTCTCAGAGTCAGCAAATCTGCCCAAATTCTGCTTTGAATGTCAGGTAATTGCAGTTTAAAAATCACTTTCCTGTGTTTTTGGTGTGGCGCACAACTAGGCGGGCCCAAATTTATTGTGAACCCAAATTGATATATGGGCCGGATCTAAATCTGCAGCGGGCCGGATTTGGCCCGCAGGCCTTGAGTTTGACACATGTGCTCTAATGTGTTATTCTTTAATGTGCTGGTTTTACCCAGCAGCATGAAGAGAAGAGAGGTGGCTACTTGTGGCCGTGCTCACCTGTGCATTGCTGTTGTAATCTGCGGATCTCTGCGTGTAGCCCCTTCAACGTGTTGGCATGGTCCTGCTGGAGGAAGAGCAGGTTTTTCTGCGCACTGTGCAGCTGATTTTCCAGTGTAACATTTGCTGATGCCATGGCTGATTATGTTCAGACAGACACACACCAGCCTTGCAACCTCCATACATAAGTAAACAAGGAGGAAAAAGAGAGAGAAGGAGAAGACAATAAACATAAATCCATCCATCTGGCTGTTAATTCTCACTCTAAACATTTACATTTTGGGACGTGCTCCGACTGCCAACTAGTCACATCGATCTGCTTTAGACGACAAATCTAAGTAATCACTATTGGATAATACCATCAAACCCATTCGCAATGGAGGCCATTTGACAGTTCAGCTAACCAAGGAAATGTAAAAATTGTAACCCTGTCCATTTATAAAAAGAGCAGTAAACATTCTGAGGGAATTAAGTGAGGATGCACATTTATTACAGTAATATGCAGAGCAGATGTGTAGGCTATCATCATTAATAAGGCTGGGTCAATGCTAAGGTTGTAGCAGAGAGAAAGAATACAGTTGTGCCAAGGGGCAAGTTTGTGTGGAGATCCAAAATTGAGAACATAAATTGGAGAAAGGCTTGGCTTCTACCGTATCAGTACTGTGTTTCTAACAAAGCTAAGTACACCTCAACATTTTACATAACATATACTTTACTAATCACCTTGTTGCTAGATTTACCGACATTGACTCTTCCTGTACATTTTGTAAACAGAATATTGAAACAATATCTCACACTTTTTTTTTTGATTTGACAGATTTGGAGTCTTACTTTTTTGAACCCACCAACTTTATCTACTCCTTTAACCTTAAAGATATCATCTGTTTCTACGATAATTCAGGTAATAGTGCTCTTGAGTATTTAATTAATTTTGTTATTCTGTATGCAAAATTCTATATTCACAAGCAGAAATGTTCTAACTCATCTCCTAATTTTGTCTCCTAAGCTCTACTAAAGTCACTTAGAACATTGGCTATCAAAAAAAGTATTAAAATTGTGGAAACTGTAGAGCTTTTTTCCCTGAAACCTCTGACTAACTGTAAATGTATGTCTTCTTGTACTTTTGTTGTTGTTGTTTGTAATGTCTGTTATTTCTCGTTTGTATTGCCTGTATGTTTCTATTTTTATTTGTTTTATCTTCATAAGTTTGTGCACTTGATGTTCACATGCTATTATTGCTTACCTGATTTTTTGTAAACTGCATTTTGTCAATAATAAAAAAAAAGGTTGGAGCAGAGAAAGCCTAAACGACCATAAACACAGTAGGCTGCACACTCCGTTTTTGCTTGCTGTACTAATGAACCAATCACTGACATGAAGCTGTTGATTGAGAAACTGAGAGTAAGCAGTGTGGGCCTTCAAAACTCAGACAGCTGATAGTAAGAATAATCTAATATACACTAAATCTAATCTACACCGTATAATGTCATTTGATTAGAACTTACAGTAGAAACACTGAAAGTGTGGTGTGTACAAAAAGATGCCAGGAATAAAATCTCTTTCTGTTACAAATAATTCACTTTCAGTTCCCATACCACGGTCAATAACAACAAAGATGAACACTTTGACATACACTGGGTGTGGCATGAAGGCTGCCAGTCTCAAGCAGGCCTCTTCCTTCCCTTCCCTTCCATGCCTTGCCCCACCTTCCACCTCCCTCCCTTCACTGGATGCCCTTGTCTCCAGAGCCAAGCTAGAGAGAGAGAGAAACAATCACTTAGCCCCCCCTCCTCTCCCCTCCCCTCCCCTCTGCCAGACATCTGTACTGGGCTGAGAGTTGAGAGCACATTGATCCCTGCAACAGCCCTCCTGAGTGCAGAGAAAGCATCTCCCTGCATACATAAGTGTGCTTCAATAAAACATCCTAGAGCTTCTCACTCTTACATAATCAGCTCACTAACATGAATAATATATCCCATGACACCACGCTGGACCCACTTCCCAGTTCCAACAGTCTTCTGTGTGTGATTTTCTTTTCATGGCTAACAGAGGAAAAGGAAAACGTGATAATAAACACACAAACTGGTGATCCCAAATAGGGTCAGCAACGTATCATAAAGGCTGTAGAGATCATCTATTATTGATGAGTAACGTGAAGTCCTTCCGATAAACCCTGTGCTGCAAGCATTTCTCTCATCCCAGTTCTTTCCTAGAATAGCTTGGATAGCTTTCCATTTGCGAAGACATGACCTCTCCTCAAAACATGGCTCATGCCATGGCGTGGAGGGGACAGTGGTACAAAAGGAGTATAGAACTTCAATGAATTAGAGAGAGACAATAAAGTTGATGTCTCTTTGTTCAGAAACAATGTTTATGGCCAAGTGCAACTCTATTAACTGTTATAAAAGACAGAGATTAATGTCAAACCACAGTGACTCTGTCGACTCTGTGTATTTAATTTTCCTAATACACAAACCAGCAAATTTCCCCATACAGAGAACATTAATAATCAATGAACTGCAGCAGCATGAAACATTAGCTAGTAGCTAACATCCTTAGCCTAAAAAAACAAACAAACAAACAGACAGATACAGCTTAGAAGTCACTAGTCTTCCGGTCAAGAAGCTGTTTCTTTGCACAAAGATCTGCATACTTTATCTTTGGTTCTGCAAAATGCGTTTAAGATAATAATAAGTAGTAATGATCAACCTACTCCTAGCACATCATCAACATCTGAACGCCTCCCATGTCAACAATAATATAAAAAATTGCAACAGCAACTAAAGGTTAACCAGTATAACCATTAAAACACTGCTTACAGGACGTATGCTACGCCTAACCCGGGAGAGATACTTTCCACGGCACTTTCAATTTCAGCACCTGCATTGCGGACAGCACCCCAAACCCACATTTCACAGCAAACCGCTGCTGGTCCTGGCAGGAGCTGCCAGAGGATCATTACTTCACACAAACGTTATTGTCAATCTTCACACAGCGATAGCATTTAGGACATGAATTTCGTTATAATAATCAAACAAAACGGGTCAGGCGAGCGGTGCCTGTTAACCACTTCACAACAATTAACATTCCTTGTTGTTTTATGACCTGATGTAGCTACTGTAAGATGCCATCACTGCATTTCCTACTGTCATCACAAAGGCTGTCCTTGCAGCTAATGTTATGTACTGCAGCTGTCCAGGGAGGAGCTGTCCAGTTTAAGAACCGAACACAAGCTAGCCCCAATATGTGCAATAATGAACGTCACACCAAACTCCCTTTACAACCCGTCACCCAAATAATAGCCTGCAATACACAAAAGGCAATACAGCAATCGTAGAATATAAACAATGTTTTCTTTTGACATTGTGGAGGAGTTCTGGTAAATTCGGCATACGTTGAATCCCCCACGGGACTTAATTGTAATAACCGGGGGGTTTAGCAACATTGGGCACATATTCGCACCTGCCACAAAATGACTCAACGATTGAAGATGAAAAAAACAACAGATATAACAGGCGAACCCCTTTATAAGGGTTAAAATATAACGTTAACTGTTTGGATGAATGCCGATTTGAAGCTTGCCCGTTAAAATAGGCAAAATAAGCTGTCCTGCTTTTGCAGTGATAAAAGAAAAAAGAAATACAGACATTTTAAAATGTCTTTGAATGAAACAATCTCTCCATACAGAGGAAGTAGCCTACGTATGAGACTTTAATTATGCTAGCCTAGCTGAACAGCTAACGAGGCTACAACAGCACATTATCTTATGGAGAGCTTACCTTATGGCTAAAAATACGCTGCCGTCGAATATCTTGCAAAATGTTGTCAATTGTCGCTGAACATAGACTGGCCTCACCGACTAAGAGCGTTCTGCCTTGCGGGGCATGTCGGTGATGCTGTTAGGGGCTCGCCTTGGTCGGGTGAGAGGGGAGGGTGGCTGGCTGTGTCAGTTCCTATCATCTCCCTGAGCTACTAGACAAAATAAAGCGATGCATCATGGGAAACCATGGGACAGTCTCTGGCTTAAAGACATCAAATCACGGTTATTTCTAATCATGCAATTCAACATTATCCATTAGAAGTACAGCTTGTTAAAACAGTACAACAGAAGCTGCTATACAGGTGTTACTAACCTTATTTGAGATGAAATGTTGAAGCAGCGATTGTCAGGGACGTACTACAGTTTTTAGTCACCAGCGTGATCACCATAGCAACAGAATATGTCACCTGTTCCATAGTGATGCATTCTCGCCATCTAGTGACAGCACCGGAATATAACATTACTGCAATAAGTCAGATTTCTGATAATTTCTTAACGCTTACTACACTGTATTTAAGTGTCAGATTGAATGTGCCAAACTGCCAGATGAAGTAAATTAATGAAAATAAATGAAAGCTGCTGGACAGAGTACAGCTGGTGGTGGACAGCAGAGGGGAGTGTTGCCCTTCAGTGGCAGATTAGCGATACTACAAGAGCATAGGCCTACTGATCACTCATTCTTATGCTTTTTCATCTTTTTTACAGTGATTGGTCTGATTATATCTGTTGCTTTATTTTTATGTTATTCATGTTACAAATCTATGAATCTATTCTATTCTCAAGTGGTCTTGTCATTAGAGATTAGAGGTGATGTTTTGTGAAGTGTGGTATTTCTATTTCTATTCTATTCCCTAACAATTACACACACACATATATATATACACATTATATATATACACATTATATATATATATATATATATATATATATATATATATATATATATATATATATATATATATATATATATATATCATCAGCATCAAAGTGCATTTGCCAAATTTAGGTGTGGTGTTGCTTCCCCTTACTAGAGAAAGGGATAGCGACATAGATATACCTCAGTTGATTGATGTGTAATAATGAATCCATTAAATCTAAATGTAACTTTTTCTTTGACACTAGATTGTATGTTTGATTTTTTGACTCTAGCAAGTGTATTACTAGTATATTGTTCCAATGTTCTTGTTTTTATATGATGTGTTATGAGTGCTACATTAATAAAGTTTATTCTATTCCAAACTACACTTCCATAGATTTTCTATACTCAGTTTATTATAGTATTTAAATGGTATGTTATGTGTGTTTATTACAGTATATGCATTTAATTTGATTTGTTAGAATTTCTTCATAATAAATTGTACAATGTACTGCTCCCCATGCACTTTTCCAGAGGTATAATTAAACTGTATCTAAGTGATAGCAGCACTTTTTACTCTGAGTTTCCTAGTCTGAGGTATGAAAACTTGGGAAACAGTAGCCTTTTCATACTGACTCATAATATCTCCTTAAATTATTCCTGGCAAGAGAATTTCCTCAGTGACATGGCTACTGCGTAAAATGATACAAACCAAAAACAAAAGCATTAGTTTTCATTCCCAACCTAAGAAAGAAGCTCAGGTGTAAAAAGAAAATATCTCGTGGAATAAATGGAATGATTGTCCACCTCCAGAAATGTTATTTTTTGGAAGCGGCCTTTAATCTTTCCCCGGTTTTGCATGATTGTGATAGGGATTAAATTCTTCTCATTTCTTTATTTTTAGTGTTTCTGGCACGCTTCCCAGCTGCCTGCAGAAAGCAACTGGTTGAGGAGAAGGTAAGTTATCCTCGCTCCTGGAAAAGGGAGGTGAAAATAATTCCCCAACAGAGACCCCAACCTTCCTGCTGATTTGCTTTGCTTACACACCGCTAGAGATCTCCATATATCATATCAGGTAGTAAAGTAGCTCAATGAGAGAAATCAACCAAATAAAACAAGCAGGATTGACTTTGGACTCATGCTGTGACTTTAACCAGTTTACAGTCGTTGTTTTTTTGGCCGTTTGCCTGCGTGTGATCCGGTACTGGAAAGGAACCAGCTGAGAAACGTCCTTCATACAAACTGGCCAATGTCTGTCTCCCACAGTGGGATTTCAAGGCTCAAGTCTTATTGTCATTATACAATACAGGATTGATACACATGCAAAACTTGTATGAATTAAAATAGAATTAATCAATAAAATAGGTAACAAAATAGAACAAAGTATATGAAAGTAGCACTATGTACGAGGACTTACATATTTATCTATCTATCTATCTATCTATCTATCTATCTATCTATCTATCTATCTATCTATCTATCTATCTATCTATCTATCTATCTATCTCTCTTGAATATATATACTTGAGGTAGTAGTGGGAATAAGGGTAGAAGTTTTTTTATAAAGAAAAATAGGAAATACATTCTTTCGAACACAGCCATGCACTCAAAAATGTTCCAAGTTATGCCATACAGACGGTGGAGAGGGTGCTGGACATGGGCCCAAAATGTCATGTGTTATACTGCTGGAAAAATAAGTAAGAGTGAACTATTACGCTTTTGTTACCACTTCTGGCCATCAGTCACACATCAGTGAGTGTAAAAAAAAAACTAATTTAAATCCTGTCTCATTGGTATAGTAGCTGGATTGTGAACAGATAGTGCAGGTCCTTGTCAAAATTGTGTAATTACAAATGAAATTGAAGCACATGGCAGCCAGTCTCAAATGGCACTGTTTTACTGCCTCTGCTCTGACAAGCTGCCAATACCAACACTTCTCAGGTTGTAATAGTTTTACAGTTATTATATTGAGGTTGGCAAGACAAAATGCCTCTAAAACTCTGAAAACCTAATTTAATTTTCCAAGACCTTTTTTTTTTGTCTGTCCAAAGAAAGTCATAATCGCTCAACTGTTTAACTGACTTTGTCATTTATGGGAAAACTTCAAAGTGAGCCACTGACAGTGCGATGGCATTAACTTATTTCAACTTTATGATAGTGCATTTAATACTGGATATACAATATCATTCTGTGAAATGTTATTGGCTGACATTTCTTTATGTCTGCTATATTATTATTTTTTTTTAATAATTTGCCATCATAAGTGTCCTCATAATCTCTAGATCTAGACTACAGTATAGTCATTAAGTATACATGCATGCACATACTTACCATCATCACCTCCACATACAGGGGTACGGCCTCGTAATGCTGCTTATCATGTTTTAGACAGATGTTGAGTCTATAACAGACATTTGAATCATTGTTACTGTAAATGGAAAATGGACCCAGAGACTTTTCTATTTTGATTTGCTCTGTGCTTGTGTGGTATGGAAAGTATTGGTCCTTTCAAGTCCTTACACAGTATCGGCAGTATGAATGCCAGTAGCATCTGGACTTTATATGAGGCCATTTGAAAATAAAGGGGCCAGAATATGTGAAAGGAGCACTTAAAGTAAAGGTTATTTCAACAGCAATCAGCTTCTCTGACACAGTTTCGTACCTTCCAATTAATTCATGTCAAATTTACGAGCTGACAAAACATAGGTGAACACATAGAGGAAATTATAGCAAACATGTTACATAGGGCCCACATGGAAAGCCCTCCTATGGAATCATTTCAATGCCACTCCCAAAATATTTCTGCCTTTATTCTGGTAATGAGGGTGGACTGCAGGAAACCAAGCTTTCTATGCAACTTTTTTTTTTCTTTTTTTTTCTACAGTCCAGTGAGAGCAGTGTGCTGCGTGCCATTTAAAGTGACACTTTAATTACTAGTGGTTAATGGATCATTAACACCAGACTTTGAAGTGGCTGTAACTCAAGGTGCCCGCACAGCCAGCCTCAGCAGGGAACATGTCTGCCATGGTACAATCCTTCCACACCATCTGTACAAGACATGCTGTGATAAGACACATAACTCATTTCAAATGAGCTAATGAAATAGAAAACATGAAGGCTCACAGGAAAAATCTAAGGAAACCAATTATGGGAATAAGCTTAGAGTATTCTCCCTGAAAGTCTGGATATTCTAAAATCTAAAATAATAGTTTGGAGACTGCGGGAGCATTTAAAGTCAAGCAAGTCTGAGATAATACTATTTTCATTTTAGAATTTAATGTATGTCATGTTTGTTAATTGCTTTATTGATTGATTTAGTTTCTGAGATAATGTATAACATTAATCATACATGCTACCATTTAAAGTATTGTACAGAACACTGATCCTTGAGGTACTCCCATTGTATATTTCATATTACTGGAAAGACTTTCAACCTTATCTCTATCTATCTGGTTTAGGTATCTATCTATCTTGATATGGTGGGGAAAAAAAACCTGCAGTTCTTTCCAATGTTCTCTGTGTCTCTGTGGCTCAGCTGGCCGCAGCTCTACTTCCCTATGGAAGAACTAGATACAGAGTGCTCAACGCCGTTCACAAACTTGCCTGCTCTCTTCTCCTAAATTGCAAATTAACTACGTTTCCATTAGTGAAAGGATGTTATGGGTAAGATTTTTTATTACAGTGTACATGTTACAGTGTTTTGGCTGACTCTGATAATCAGCCATATACATACTCAGCCAGAGAGAGGCCAAGACAGGCTGCAGCGTAGAGAATATTGCCGGTGACAGGGAGCCTCCAAAACCTGAGCTGCAGAGAGCAAACACTGTCTAGTGGTGCCTTTGCTTAAAGTTCTTCAATGTTCACATATAAAATCAGTACTGTTTGGACATAGCATATATAAGGAAGTATAGCTCTTTATAGCATCAAGTACAGTTATATTCTGAGCAAACTAATGCTTTAGGCTAACTTGGGTGGTAAGATTATGTGTAAAGCCTTTTTGTGGTTTGTGGTGGACACTCTCTTCTTGGATTATCACAGTTTGGTCGACAACCAGAAGAGAAGCAGAAGCAGGCATGCCTTTCCTGGATTGAGAGCAGTCATAAAATCCTCCAGGCTCCTATTTCGAACACCTCAGCTATCCACTGTGCACCACCATAACCACAGCTCTGAGATACAGCCCAAGAATCTCCAGAGAGAATTTTCCAGAGAAATAAGAGACTGGTTGTAGATTTTCAACTTCATTCGGGTGTCTAGTCACAATAAGGATGAGAATTCTGCTGACTTCTTCATTTAATGTGCCCATGGGTTGAGTATTCAAAGAAGGGATCTTTGGATGTTCTAAAGCAGAGACAGCATGTCCCTGAAATATTATCCATAAAACTTTAGCCACCAGTAGTGCCAAAAAATGTATGTGTAGACGCTCTCACTTACATGTAAATGTGCTCAATGAAAAGGTTACAGACGCTCTCAAACACTTGCTAGTGCTTGGTCTTTGCTTGAAATGTCTTTGTGGCTGCTTGTGTTCTTGCAAAGATTAATCTATACGCATGAGATCTGTGCAAGATGACTGTGACTCCTGTGAAACAAAGTGTGGTAGCTTCTGCAGAGTTTTGTCTTGAATCCCGCTGTGAGTAAGCTGCATAACTCTTAATGGGCCCTATCTTGCACTCAGCGCAATTGCCTTTGTACACCGACGCATGTATCATTCCTATTTTGCACCCGACGCACAGCAGACTTTTCCCTCCACAGACGCACGTTGGTAAATTAGGGAATGTATTTGCGCTGCAGGGGGCGGTTCAGCGAAAAGAGGAGGCGTGTTCCGGCGCTACCGTTCCATGGTGCTATTTTGCAGTTTCAGAAAACAATTCCGCCACTGACCAGGAAAAACCTGGTCTAAAGTCAGTGGCGCTAGTCTAAAGTCAGTGGCGCTAGTCTAAAGTCAGTGGCGCTAGTCTAAAGTCAGTAGCACGTTATTCAGATGCTATTTTTATTTTATTTATTTTTTTGGATAGGTCAGGAGCACTTTACAGTTCAGTCCTCAAAATGTCGCAGCATTCTTTGTAGCTCGTTGTGTTTTACACAACATTTCCATGAATCATGGATGTGTTGATGATGACATAAATGAGGAAATATTAGAGGACTTAAGGAGACGTGATGTTGAACTATGGCGGGATTGGACACTCCGGCGGAATCTGGTCCGGGAGTGGCATAATGCGCGAAGCGCTCCTGGTGGAGCAGGTGGACGGAGATGGAGTGGGGGGAGGAGGAAGGAGCAGGTGGTGCGTTTGGAGGCCCACGCTCCATGGCTGCAGCAATCCTCTCCAGACTTGAGGAGATGCGCCCGAGAGGCCGCAGCAACATCGCCACCCGGTCAAGACGGGCATTTATTACTTTGCCGAATCCCGGACAGCTCCTGTTGGCGTGCGCCTGGCAAATCCACCGTCATTATTGCAATCCGCCATGGAACAAGCGCGCCTGCTCTTGAAGTGAATAAGAGATGACGCTCTGATTGGTTATTTTCACGTTACGCCCAAACCACATCTAGCTACTTCAGACCAACCCATTTTAAATTTGCGTCAGGCGCAAGACTCATTTATCCCGCCGTTATAATAGCAACAGCGGCCGAGATCCGCCCACAAAGCTACTTGCGTTTTGCGTTTCATACTTGCGTTTCAGATCGTTAAAATAGGGCCCAATGTCTTTAGACGTGTACTGAGAGCACTGGAATCAGCATTTTTTTCTGCTGGGAGTCTGAGCAGTCACCGTTAAATCCTGTGACTGATGGAAGCCTCTAACCTGACCCTAACCCAACACCCATCATTAAACTCTCCCACTTGCACTGCACACAGTGAAAAAGTCCAAGTGCATTAGTAGACTGACTAAATACATCCCCAAGACCTCAAGAGTAATTTGACATTTTGGGAAATCTACTAATTTGTTTTCTTGCCAAGAGAAAATTGATACCACTCTCGTCCAGTAAATATAAGGCTACAACCATAGTCTACAACTATGGGTTAGCTTTAGGCTTAGCTTAACATAATGACTGAATAGCCTTTAGACTAGGGGGAAACAGCTAATTACCAGCAACTCTAAAGCTTAGTAATTAAACAACAATTTGCAGTTTCATGTGGGGTCACTTGAATTTTGTTTCCTTTGTATGGAGTCAGGCTAGCTGTTTACAGTCTGTATGCTAGTTTAAGATAACTGGCTGCTGGTCAAATGCCTAATCCCAACCAATCGAGCTGCTTCGTAGGGTGGGTCTTGGCGTGGCCATAGTGGGATTTGTAATTTCGCCACCAGCGAGACGTCGGACTAGTGGGCTGTAGGACCAAAGGGAATTTTTCAGGTTATTGAGAGGTCGGAACAATGGAGCGTCTGAGAAATGGGCAGTCCCCGCTGGCTGTAGCTTCATGTTTAACATACAGACATGAGAGTGGTATCAAACTTCTCACATAACTATTGGCAAGAAGGTGAATATGCGCATTTTCCAAAATGTCGAATTATATTCCTTAAATCTACATGGACACTGACAGTGACGCTAAGCCTCCTAGATGTACTTGGGGACCCGCCCTACAAAGCAGCTTGATTGGTTTGGGTTAGGCATTTGACCTTGAGTGGTTAAGGTTAAGATAGCCAATTGGTCAGGGGATAGGACCTGTACAAATGGGGTTACGTTACCTTGCGTAAGCATAGACGCCTGGCCAATAAATGCTATTGAAGGGCGGGTCTTGGCGTGGCCATAGTGGGATTCGTAATATCGCTGGTGGATGTCGTACTAGTGGGCTGTAGGACCAAAAGGAATTTTTCAGGTTATTGGGAAGTCGGAACAATGGAGCATCGTAGAAATGACATGGCACAAAATAAGAAGATATTGTTAAATTATATTTTTGTACCTTATTGTAAAGTGTTACCTGACATTACATTGACAGAAATTCAGTTTGTGTTTCCTGTATGTGTTATTGCCCTAATTTAACACAGATAGGCATATTATGATCCTCTTTGCTGAAGGTTTAAATGCCCTAAATAAACACTGTCTGCTGTTTATACATCTCAAATATGGATGTTAGTGCCTGTGTGATCTCCAAAGGCCTTGGGCCCGCTCCAGTCGAACTGGGCGACTCATCCTTTAGTGCAGGACTCCAAATAAAACAGAGCTGCCTAGCCAAGCAAAACCCACTACAGAGCTATTTTCCATCATCTGTGTGGCCAGGCAAAATACAAGGAAACCATTTCAACCCTGAGGCCTTTCCAGATCAAGAAACACTAGATCAGTCAATGACGAAAAGGCCTAATCAACACACTGTCAAGGCCCTTCCTAAAGTTGTCGACTTCCTCTGAGGGGGGTAAGTAAAGGGGCCTCTCCCAGCAGGAGAGCTGCTTCACAAGCTCCACACACCCCATCCTGTCTGAACCTTCCTGAACTGAAAACATTTGCTTTTTAACATTTGTCTTTTTTTCCTTCCCACCATTTGAGTCAGACACATTTCACCCATATTGACAACACCCTGAGTTCCCACATTGGTTTAAAACCTTCCAAGTCACTTGGCAGATATCTTTCACTCTGGTGCTGTGTTCACCTGTTGCCAATGTCTCCCAGAGTCTTCCAGCTGCTTTCTTTGCCGGCCTGCAACAGGGACGTCTCTCCTCAGTGTGGCTGTAGTGGCAGGGTCGTCAGGGCCTCATGGAGGGACTTGACTATCCTCTTTCAAAAAGGACTGAAGAGGACCACAAAACACCCTAGCCCAGCTGGGCTCTGAGAAGCACCGGAAAGCCATAGATTATGGCCTCCACTGCCACACCATCTTCAGTAATGCCAGAGTTTCATTGAGTTTCATTTCAGGAAATTCTTTCCATGCAGTATTTTCATTCAGGCAGGGGCACAGCTCTGCCTTGAAATTCTATGACAGGCCAGCTCCAGTGCCCCAAATGTGCAATGAAAAGCGTCTTTATCTGCCACTGACTCAAAGTTATTACCATGAATGGCACCTTGCCAGAAACACTTAGAATTTACATTACTTAATTTGAATGGAGTGTGTATCCACATGATGGATTGACAAAATATATGCATTTCCTTGTATATACCTTTTCATTTAGATGTGTCTATGCATTTTCAACATTTAAACCACTGTGATGATAAATCTGGTGATACATGCAATAGTTTTTATAGACTGTAATTTTAAAATACCGTTTTATTTTCCTGGGCCAATATCACTGATAAACACACCTTGACATAAATCACTCATTTGACGGTTTTGTTTTCGCTCCTAAAGGAACAGAGCTCCTAATGAATCAAGTGCTTGGCAGCGTTCAGCAATATCAGATGATACAATGTTCTGAATTGCACCTCTGAATGCCCTGCAGTACTGTAACAAATGCAACACAATAATTTACCTGTGTGACATTGGTGCAGAATTCATATTGAAAAGCACAAGTCCAAAAAGGTCAGGCTGACATATGGTGCAAAAACAACGCAACATATGGTGCGAAGCGGAATTGTGAGACCAACTGTGGACTATACAGTACATATCACTCCTCATAAGTCTAAAACTGTCATCATCTGTGACCAACAGTCTACTGTTGTGGCGTGTGATGAAGGAAATTATACTGACAAGAGTGACATGCATGAAACAAATTACACAAACTTGATGGAGGGAAAAATTGGAATTGAGGGTTGTGTAAACTAAGCTGTCTGTGCTGTCGTCTCATTGCTGAGCGAGCAGCTGGTGAGCCGTCAAGGTGAAGTGAACAGGGCAGGAACAACAACATGCTGCCATCACAGCGCCTGCCCCAAAAATGGTAATTACTTAGTATAATGGACAGGGGGAGAGGTTAGACCATCGTTTGATTGGCACATTTTGTACTTTTCTGATATATTTTTCATATTACATTTATTTATGGTAAAACTATAAAGAATTTCATTTGTTGAGTATTTATTTGAGAGTTGCATTTTCTCCTGTAGCTCAAAATGTCAAACACCCCTCTATAATTCTAGAGTAACTGAATGCTTGCAATTTTTTCTTTTAACAGATAGCTCAACATCTTGGGAAATACACTTATTCGCTTTCTTGCCCAAAGTTAGATGAGATACCACTCTCATGTCTGTCCAGTAAATATAAGGCTACAACCAACAATGGGTTAGCTTAAGGCTTAGCTTAGCACAAAGACTGGAAAAAGGGCCTGGCTCTGTGTGAAGGTACAAATATTTCTTGCGTACCAGCACGGTGACAAACTGGTGACGCATAAAATGACAAGATATTATCTTTACTCTTTTATTTGTACAGACTAAACTAGCACGTTGTAACATATTAATTAGTGAGCAATAGAGGTGTTGGTAGGTGGATTTTGTTACCTTAGGAGAATACCTAATAATATCTGTTTCCCCCTGGTTTCAGTCTTTATGCTGTAACGATACACCAAACCCAGAATTCGGTTCGAATTACGATTTTTGACCCATGATTCAATACAAACCTAGATTATTTTTGGGGGGTGGCACATGGCATCGTTTTGTCATTGATTACATGCCACTTTGCAACACAGTAATACAACAGAGACCTTATTTATTGATATTGATCGATCCAACACCAAAGATTCTTTTGTACTTTAAAATAATGTTTCCAAAATCCTTTCAGTGGTTCATTAACTTGTTCGAATGAGACATGAGAATAATGGTAATGGTGTGTCGTGATTCTGCCTTCTCACTCGCGATTTTGGTTTCATATCGCTAAATGGACTGTTTTTATATAGTGCTTTTCTAGTCTTAACAACTACTCAAAGTGCTTTTACATAGTACAGGAACAATTCACCATTCACACACACTCATACACTGTGGCAGAGGCTGCCGTACAAGGTGCCACCTGCTCATCAGATAAACATTCACACATTTACACTCCGATGTGCAGCATCGGGGACAACACTTTGACATGGGACTGCAGGGCCAGGGATCGAACCACCAACCTTCCAATTGGCAGGAGACCGCTATACCACTAAGCCACAGCCGCCCCGTTACAGCCCTACTAATCAGTGGCTAGCTCTAGCTTTATAAAACAGATATGACCGTGGTATCAATCGTATCATTTTACAGTGGCAAGAAAGCAAGGATATTTTCCAAGATGTTGAACAAATTCTTCTCTAAGACTTTTTGGCAATAACATTTCATAAAAGAATCGTAGCAAATATTGGCACAAAATATTAGCATTCAGCAGTTTTCAGCTCAAAAAATCAGTTTCAACTTTCAAACGTCTGCAAGTTGCAGGTGAGACAGACAGAAAGAGAAAATGGGAGCACAGATGATGCCCGGCACTGAGGGAAATAGAGAGGCGGTGTGTTTGTGCACATTCCTGGAAGCCGCAGCTCCCGCTGGCAGGTTGTCCTCCGCTGCCTGTTAGCTCTCCCAGCTCCACGTGTTTATGTCTTGGGTTTCTCTCCTTCTCCCTCTCTCCAAATATTTTCTAATGCCACTGAAGAACGTTTGAATGTTGTTGAAGTATTAAAGCACTCATATCCAATGAGCAGGGTCGTTGTTTCTTTTCTTTCAGCTGATGAAGAGGCTGTACTCTCCTTCTCCGCCTATCCCACTGACAATGAGCAAATGTTTGACTGAGGGTTCCCTATCTGGGTCAAAGCTAAGATTGTAGCATAAATGTAAACAAAATAACATGATTTATTTCTATAACTTACTTAGAAATATTTGCTTCTGGATTACCTTGAATGGCTTCTTTGTTGAGTTGAAGAATGTTGGCTAAAAATAAAGCGGTTGTGTAATGGAGGGTTTCTCTGGCCCCGTTAGTTCTCCTGCCGGTGGGCTGAGAGTGGATCTGCAAGGCCTCTGTCTCTCTAATTCAGCCCACATATATTCCTGCCTTTTTCATACATAAATAAACAGAAACCACACAGTCTGGCCACAACGTGACAGGGAAGGTGTAAACTACACAACCGCAATGCAGTAACCAAGCCTCACAGAGCTCTGGTATGGCACTTAGATTAGATTGAGACTTACTTATAGCTAAAGTTACAGCCAATAGTGTGAAATCACTGTTAGAGGAATAGTTTGACATGTTGGGAAATATGCTACTCGCTTTCCACTCTCCTGTCTTTGTATGGAGCTGATGGCCAGGGAGGCAAATAGCTTAGCTTAGCTTAGCTTAGTATAAAGACTGGAGGCATGGTAACCAGCTAGCAAGGCTCCGTCCAAAGTATAGCAGTCACTAGCGGAGACTTTAGAGAGTCAATGCCGTTCGCCAAGAAAACGTTATCAGCACAAAACTACACATAAAACCACAACTACTCTTTTTTACATTTCTACTTGTGCACAGATTAAACAAATGATATGCCGATGCCCAGCTTTATGCAAATGAATCCGTTGAACGTGATGCGACTATCCAGTAGAAGAAGAGCACAGAGGAGACGGGGAGAACGTGGGATCCTTTTTCTGCTAGACGTTGCAAAAATGCTGTAAATTGAGGAACGCCCATCAAGGTACAAATAAGGGGAGGCGTCGCGACACCACGCGTCAGTCATGTCGTAAAAGTGGATCTGAAATCCATGGCGCACAGAAGGCGGGACGCACGGATCCATCTCCCCAGGAATAAACGCTGTGCCGGGTGGGAAAACTCATGTGATGCGTAATTGATCCCGTGGATGATTTGTAGGCTATTAAGTGAACAATGTGTACCCGGTCCACTGTCTTGACTGTCTTAATTCTGCACATATTTCTGTTACTGTAGTCCTATTTACTATTTCATTATTTGATCCATGCGTGGCGCAGCGAATCCGTGCGCAGAGTCACCTGCTGCGGAGACGCTGGCCTCACCAACCTTTCCTCCTCTGAGTCGGATCTCCCTCGCGCTGGACTCAGTTTCAATGAGCCTACTAACACTTAGAAAATAAATGGCATTACATCAGTGAGTTCAAACTGCTTATTGTGCGTAATTTGGACTGACACTGAGATGCATGTTGCTCTGTAACTGGTGTGGCGCTGCCACTTTTCTCTTGATTTCCACTTCGACATTAGACATTTTTTTGCGTGAAAGAGACGTTACATTTAGCATATATCATCACAGGTAACAAGCTAACCATTGCAAAGTGTTGTGCTAATGCTGGGAACATGCAAATTGTATCTTTATAGTTGTATCCATATGATGTGACAGACTTAGGTTAATATTTCACCAGGTCCGAGGGCTAGATGGATGTGTTAAGTAGACCCCATAAAGTTATCCTACAACTGATACTGATACTGATACTGTATGGATGGTAGCTACAGGACATGCTTTGAATTCATAAGATTTAATAATACAGTGTTAGGGACAGATCAGATGGCCAGAAACTTGAGACTTGACTTGGACTTGCGGCAAAAGACTTGAGACTTGACTTAAATTGCCCCTCACAGACTTGAGACTTGACTTGGACTCGAGCTCAAAGACTTGAGACTTGACTTGGACTTGCAAAAAATGACTTGTGAACATCTCTGTGTATAACTTATACTTTTAATGGCTGATCTGAGTTAACAGTGTACTTTTATAGAATAATAAAAAAAAATCATTCCTAATGCTGAAATGTGTAACCCTCTTCAAAAGTGATATAAGAATAGCTTCTACATGCAATAATTGTTATTATGTTGTACTTTTCCACATGCAAGTACCAGATTTCAAATTGTGAAAATATGCTTCTTATGTTGAATGTAATTATCTTCTTTTTTGAAGTCTCTGAATATGAGAGGCTTTACTGAAAGACTCAGCCCATTTCTTCTCTTCAGACAAGTTTCCCTCGTTCCCACAGTAATTCTGTCTCCTCTGGGCGGAGAGGACACATCTGCTGCAGCCATGCAGACGCATTGCTGATGATAACTGCAGGTAAACTCGCTTATTACTGCACTAAAAATGAAGGGCTGCGGCTGCCAACTGGGACAACAAGCGTACACACCGCACACTTGTTTCAACAGTTTTGATAAACAAGGCGTAAATGCTTCAACAGGACGGCATATTGAAGATCTGTGGAAGTATATAAACAGTGGATTTGAGGGTGATGTGATGTGTGTGCACAGCTGGCACATTCAGTATATTTAGATGTATACATTTGGCAAATTTATCATTGCAATGAACAGATCTAGGACTGAAGGGTGCCTGCTCTGGACTGCTTCAGGTGCTGCCAACATCCCAGAGTGGAATATTTACCTTTCACTCTAAAACTGGGGAAGGGGAAGCCAATATCCAACACCAACCTGTGTATTCAGCAGCTGTTTGCTCAGGTGAATAAGCCATAATTGAGGCCTTTTCTGCTTATTCAGGGGCTTACTGGTAATATTATAGAACTATCTTCCTTTAAAAGCTGTGATTCAGAGTTAACAGCTCACACAAAATAGACCTTACAAAAAAAGTCTGGCTAAAAGTGTGCTGTAGATGTAGGACATATTTGATTGCTCAAGCTCTTTTTCGAGTCTTTATTTGATGCCTAATATAGCATGCAACGTGGACTGTTGATGTGTTGTATTAATAGGTAAACCCCATGTATCATCTGCTGATGCAACATAATGATCTGTTTTTTAAAATAAAAGCTCCTTAATAGCAGTTATAAACTATTTTACTGAACCACTTTACAGGACTTTTTCTTTACAAGTTTTCCTCAATGAGAAGAAATGTCGAGACTGGCCTATGCATCCAAGCGCTAAAAAATAAATCCCACAGAAATAAAGTAGTGTTTTATGGGAACAAGTAGATTCATAACATGCAAGCTGTCAGGGACATTTTCCATTCTAAACATGAGCCACAGAGGAAAGTGCAAATGAGCAACCAAACAGCTGTTAAAGTTTACAGGCCTGCAGCAATTTAGTCATACATTAAAAGAGCAAAAACCTTAAAGAAGTTGTTTACTTGAGGTCATACATGACAGCCCATGCTGTGAGAATAAGACAGACATGGGGGAGAGACAGTGAGGCAGCCACCGTTTCCTATTTGGGATCACAAATGTTCAGACAATGTGAGTAAACTTGTAAAAACATTTAAACACTGAGGTAAAGTTTTTAAATTCCCCAACGAACTAGTGCCAATCAAGACACTGGCATACAATCGTAGACTTACCAAAGAGTGACTTAGGTTTCCTCCCACCTTGGCTCTTTAAATACAGGATACAGACTGAAACTTTTTTTTATAGACATGTGTTTATTTGCCAAAGAAAAGGTCCAAATTGACATAATCTGAACTTAAAACCTGTCTGTGCCACCAGCAGGTCAAAGTTTTCACTTACTTGCTGCATTGGCACAACATTTTGTACCAACATTCATGATCCTCGGAAGATGAAGCCTACTGACTTTGGTGATCCCCTTTCTTTCTCAACATTTGTGGTTTTGAGTAAAATGTCTCAACAACTATTGGATGGATTGCCATGAAATCTGGTACAGACATTTATGTTCCCTTCAGGATGAACTTTTTTTAAGTCCTGCTTTATTGTACCTTTAAGTTGGTTTTAAACTTCACTGCACCTTTAAAAAAAAATGTGTCTGTACTTTCATTTATCTCATTGTATAGGTCTTTTTGTATTTGTTGGTTTGCCTGTAAAGCACTTTGAATGATCTCTGTGTATGATAAGGTGCTATATAAATAACTTGCCCTGCCTTGCATTTTTGTTGGGTGCTATGGTTTAGTGCTAATTAGCAAATAAGCATGTTACATTTAGCTCAAAGCACCACTGTGCCAAAACTAGAGCTGGGTATCGATAAACAACCCAGACCGAAATACCTCAGTACCAAGTAGTACTGAAACTTCTCCAGTCAAATGATACCTGCAGTCGATCCTTAATGGTTTTTGACCTTATATTTTGCCTGGGGGGAACTAACTGATGAATATACTCTGTTCCATTCATGTTTATAGTGTGCATGGAATTTATCACTTTATTATCTTTATAGTTTCTAGATTTTACAGTTCAATTTCTTCAGTGTCTTTATTTTCTATGTCCATATATACCAGGGAGCAAGGCATATAATATGTAAAGAAGGAAACTCGTCCTCTATAAAAAATAAAAAAACGCGAGAAAAAGCGTGACAGATAATAGCGGACAGACTAAATGATAGTCTAAAAATATACATTTATGAACTAATGCTCTTAAATGAAACCATTCATCAATCATTGAATGGTAGGAGTATGACGGTTTCCATTCAGAGCAGAGGTCAGTTAATGTAGATATTTAGGCTGCTTACGCATTCAGTCTTTCTCTCGCTGTTTCAGTACAGCGGCGGTGTTATTTTCTTTTTATTCAAATAATGTGTTTCACATCATCATACTTCCACAAGAAGCTGCTGCTCACTCTGTATAAAGTAGCCTATCTACAATGCGTATTCTCCATTTTGGCATCAGTAAATCTGTGATCGACCTTGCGGTCTTTTGAAGAAATCCGTGGACGCGCATCTATCTGAGTTAGTTCAGCCTGGCTCGACCTAGTCTCTCCTCCTCAGCCTGGCTTGGCCTTTGTGAAACGCACCAAACCAGGATGCACAGATTAGACTAGGTCAAGCCTCGCTTTATCAGTTATCCTGGATTTATATATTCTACTTTTGTGAAACAGGCCCCTGGATAGGGTTTTTTGTGTGTTTTTTTGAACGATGACGAGCCGGAATGAAAACAAGCCAAACTGAAATATGAGTAACGAGGCTATTTTTAAAATGTAAGGAGTAGAAAGTACAGATAATTCCGTGAAAATGTAAGGAGTAGAAGTAAAAAGTATGCTGTAAGATAATTACTCCAGTAAAGTATAGATACCCAAAATTTCTACTTAAGTAAGGTAACGAAGTATTTGTACTTCGTTACTTGACACCTCTGCGACCCATACAGTTTCTGCTGTGAAGTCAACTCCAGCCCAAATAATACCTCATTGTACAGTTTTGTACAATTATTTAATACATATTTTAATAATTTGATTTGATTTCAATATGTATTCGTTGTAAAAATCATTTGGATGCGCAGGAGTGGAGGTGACATTTTATGCAACGGAATGTTTCTGTAGAAAAAAAATGTATCAAACTTACTCTTTTGGTATCGATATCACTTTAAAGGTACTGGTGTCGGTACTGGTATGGTACATTTTTAAACGATGCCCAGACAGCCTCACAGAGGCACTAGCATGGCTGTCGACTCTTAGTCTTAATGTAATAATTTAGGATGGATTTTAGGAAGTGGATTTCACTTTAAAGCAAGTTAGTAGTACTTGTATCTTTTTAGAAAACTTGCATTTAATTGTCATAATTAGTTTCCCTCCACTCTTTCTCTGGCTAGAATAAAAAAAAAGTTGTGCTTTCCATCTCTTATTAGCTGTAATTGAAGCCTCCTGCTCTGAGAAATGTTCTGCATCCGCAAATGCACAGACCTTTGACATAAAATAACACCCTGCTCCTTCCAGACATGCCTAAACATACACTCACAAAACCACACAGGCTTTGGCATGGGCTTGTCTGCATTCATCTGTACGAGTCGTTAGATTGCTGAGTCACAAAAAGCTATAAGCTCTGAACTATAAAGACCTATATAGCTGAGAACATAAACTGTTGGATGCAAATATGGCTGTAAAGTGTACTGCCTCTGCGGTCTTGGCTTTTATGCAGGCGAGGATTCTTGTTCTCAGTCAGAAAAACAGGACAGCAGTTACCGCAGACTGCACCAAGTTCAACACCAACAAATTACAAAAATGTACGTGCTTTACTCATATAGCAGTCATACCCTGTCATGTCTTTCAAAAGTATGTCAGCCTATCTAAACTTGTAGTGCATGGTGTCAGTCTTTAAGTAACTGGCACCCAAGGATATAAGGTACAAAAGACAGAAAAATGTTTGTGCATAAAAAGTGATCCACTATTTGAGCTATTAGGTGACGCTATTCCAGCTCTCCTCTGCTTTCCCTCCCTCTGTTTGTTTGTACAGGTGCACACGCATGATGTATGTGTTACAGCCACTGTGTGACTGAGCACTGACCCACTTCCACCGTTTGGCACGCCGGCACTGCTGCCTCTGTCCTTAGCAGAGAGACCGTGAGGCTGAGTAACAAACAGCCCTCTGTCGTTGGGAAGAAGCTATACTTGAATGTTTGAATGGCTTTAAGTAAGTATCGATAGATTTCTGAAGTCCAAATGTGTATGTATAGTACTGTATGTCCACATGAAACATAGGTACGATTTGAAATTTGCAGACATGCACACAGGCTTCAGAAAGGCCTGTACTGTAAGCGTCCTATAGCACTACTGCTATTTAGATTAACACCTTGGCTCTGCTGCTGACCCAGCACACCACCTTTAACCAAGCATTTAAGAGCAAGAAGTTTTTCAAAACACAGCCAGAGTAATAGGTGGCAGAAACAATTGGCATGGTAACCGTCAGGTTGAGGAGGGCTGATGGGAAAAGGAGAGTAAGGCGCATAGTCTGGAAGGAGCTTAATTAAACCTGAACTTCGGGGTTAGTTTACATGAACTCCTGTGCCAATTCCAGCATATTAAAAGCTGGAGCATCCCAACGCTGACTCCCTTTCTTCAGAGCAGCACTGCTCTGCCTTGTCACTTTTCTGTTCCACGCTTGACTGTTAACCAACATTAAGGAGGCTAAAGACATTGGCACATTTCAACATTTTGAAACAATAACATTATCACGCGGCATGTAGGGCAGAGACAGGGGTTGTGATTGGCAAGATGTGTATATTATGGCAGGGTGCTGGAGAGAACAGACCTCCTGCTTTGAAGGATATACTAAACCTCCTGCCTATTGGCTCTTTGTCTTATTCAAGAGAAGAGAAGACTCATGCACATTTTATTTGCAGCTTTAATACGGTTTGGTTAAAAATTACATAGTACATTTTATTTCTCTGTGCCAAAATCCAAACAGGCCACTAGATGTCTCCTGTCACTGCTTACCAACACACTCAGGCTCAAAGCTTTGCATTCGTCTAGAAGTGCATGATGGGCTTCACTATAGCCCACTTACATTAGCATCACTGCATGCCAAGCATTGCACCTAACGGCCAAAGACAGCAGATATAACTCCACGTGCAGCTAATATATTTGAGAGTTGTGGACTGAATATGAAAGATGCAATCAACTCTGAAACAGGGTTGTCGTCACCATAACGAAAAAAAAAATAATAAGTGTGTCTCATAGTAAAACAGACATTCTGCGCCCCATTAAAAGCAGTGGAAGTTGGATAGAACAGAAACAAGTTTTTATTTTTAAAAGAAAAACAAGAAAAAGAAAAAAAGCCCTGTATAAATTGGCTTCATAGTATTTAGGCTGTCCTTCATTTTCTTTGAGACTGCAGTTTATTTTTTTGTCCATATCTCACTGGGAGCAGGAGCTGTTTGCTGCAGGCAGATACTTTAAGGGCCTATGGGAAGACTTTATGAGCCTTGTGCCACACATTCATCCACACAGAACCACTTCTGGCAACAAAAAGACACTCACAGACTGACACGGCTGATATTGGTTGACGTGGCCGAACGATCACCACAGAGCAAACTAAAACGTGTAGATATAAATGTACATTGCAAACAAAAGCATTCAAAGCATGTGATCTGACCTACTGAGGCACTTATAAGTGAATCAAGTTCAGTTGGCCAGTACACGTCCCTGCCATCTCTTTTCCCAGCTTGGCCATTAAGAGCTGGGAGTGGCGTGTTTCCCTGCCAGCTTTATGTACAGCAGCTCAGACCTCCGTACTGCATCTTAATGGTCTAAATTACAGCACTCCATTTGATGGCTGCCTGGCAGAGAGGGGGTTCCCACACCTGAAAACTGACAGGGCAGCGAGACTGATTGCTGCTGGCAGAGGTTACGCTGCCGCTGCTGGACAGGGAACAGTCATTTCGGCCATTAGCTGTGGAGCTATTCTGTTCACAGACGCAACCGCCGCGGTCGCCCCCTCTCTACTTTCTGGGTGGAGGCCAACCATTTTGGGTGTACGCCTGTTTTCACAGCGCTGAAAAGGAATATTCTGACAAGCTGACATGCCTGTCCAAAAGCAAGTGACAGTTGAGCGTAGGAGAAGGTTTTTTGGGGCGTTAGGTCTCGGGTTGACTCCCTTTGACCTCAAACTGCAGGCGGATGGGAAAGCAGGCACAGCTCCACATCGGGGACTAAACGGACAACTTCACCGAGTGGCTGCGACACTGGGCGGTGGTGAAGGATGAGGCTGCTGCAGTGTATCAAATTTAGCAGTAAAATCGAAATACATGTCAACATTGAAATAAAGTATAAAGTCTCCTTCAAATAAAAGCTCGAGCTTGAAACAACCCAGCTCCTTTTATTTTTTTTGACTTACAGCAGACGTTGCATTTCGTGGGACATGAGTCAACAGACTGGGAGGTCAGTGTAGGGAGGGGAAATGAAAGAGTGGCACTCTTCCCTCCTTTAGCAGCCATCTTTCAGGTGCACATAATACACTATAATGCTTTTTTCTTACATGGTAATTTTTTTTTTTTTTACCAAATTCCTGATCTGCATATGGTTTATTGGTGCAGCAACCAAAAACACTACTAGGTCTGCATCAGATGGAGGTCTGGCCCGTGTTCACTGAAGCATGGGCGAACCCGTCCAAAAGAGGCTCAGGCAAATTGGTGTCAGCTGTTGAGATCCTCACAGATTTGAGGTGCACCACCAAGAACTGATTTCAGTCTGTTTTTTTTTTTTTTTCTTCAATGTTTCTTGGGATGAAGTAGTATTGCTTCAGTTTCAGAAACAACAGTGAACACAATACAATGTGTTCACTGTTGTTTCTATTTTGCACTTGAGTACCCATTTTTGTTGTTGCAAGTCTGTGAGCAAAGTAAAGGGCTTGCTGGAGGCTGCTGGAGCACAGATTGTGTGTCTGCTGGGGCTAGGAGCAGGGCTTCTTCCTGTCTCTCGCAGGATGTGGGGTATCCTGTCTGGCAGCAACAGAGAAGGGCGTCTGGCTTCAAAGGCAGGAGGAAGTGGTCAGGGGATGGAGAGAGGTAGGCAGGACAGGGGGAGGAGGCAAACAAGGCCAGAGACTGAGCCCTGCAGCGGTAAATGGCCTCTTCTCTTTTTTGAATTCAGCACGTTTCGACAAGAAATCAATAAGCACACCGTGTTAACTTTATAAAAAAGTACAAATAGGACAGCAGTTTTTAATTTCTGACAGAGAGGTTGTGCTTCACTACATTTAAAGGAATTCAGAAGCACAGTCTGACATTTCAGAGGCTTCTCATAAAGTACAATACTGTATTCAATGTTGTTACTGTAATAGCTCAATACAATGATCATAAGTGGAGTTCAGTTTCCTTCCTACGGACCCTTGTTCTATTTACAAGTGAGGGGGCTCTCTGAAAGACGCTTGCAAATCTTGACTTCGAAAATATGTGCAGTTGGCAGTAGGAGACGCACCCTGTTCCACTGGCATCTGAGTCAAGCTATAGTCGGTGGCAAATGTGTCAAGATTCATGTACGCACGCAAACAAACACACACAGCAAACAAATGGGAGAGAAATAACAAGTGTCAAAGGACAGATAATGAGGAGGACTAAAGCAGGGAACCAGGGAGGGAGAGAGATCCCCTAATTACACATGTAACGGTAAAGTGTGGGGCTTTTAAACTCATTACTCTCTCCTATAATTTTATGCTTCTCTTGCAGACTGACTTGCAGGAGATCAAAGGAGAAGCAGAGTAGGAATCAAGTAATTATCACTTAAAAGATGAAGCATCTTTGCTTGCCTCCGCTGTAAACCCTTTTCCTGTCCACATGTGTTTGACATTAGCCATCCTGTTGCCCCACATTGGTAAAGACATTCTAAGACCACTAAGAGGGCCTGACTAAAAGAAGGCCCGAGGCACAAGTAAGCCTATTTATAGACCTGGGTCACAACGAGCTGCCACTAATTAGTCAGGTTCATCACGGAGCGGGAAATGTAGTGAAACATAGAAAAAGAGAAACATTGACTGTAAAGGAGTCAAACTGGGTTGCTGGAAATGGGTTTACATTTATGGCAAAAAATCGGCTTCTAATATTCAAATCTGTCACTTCACCTCTGTGAGGTCATGTTTTAGGTTCGGTTTGTGATTTTATTTATTGGTTTGTTTGTCTGTCAGCAGGATTAATAGGAAAAAACAACTGGCCCAACTTTCATGAAACTTGGTAGAAGGGTGTAGCGTGGGCCAAGGAAGACCCCATCACATGTTGAAGCAGATTCGAATCACGGGGCGGATACACAAATCATTTTTGACTTTTGTTAACATTGTGATGTACTCATGTGGTGTCGGAATAATTAGAAAAAATTAGTTCCTGACTGGGAAAATTCACACTGCGTGCAACATTTCTCCGAGTGCCCTTCTAGTTTACTTATTTATTATCCTCACTAGGTAGTTTATAGCTAAAAATACTTGTTTTGTAATCTTCTAAAAATGGTAAGCAAATACTTTATGTGAGAAACAAGTCAAGTCAGTTTTATGTACATTTTACATTTTATGTAAAAACAACAGGAGTTGACCCAAAATACTCTCCAATCGAGGCAGATGGGTTAGGATCTGCCTCAATAGAGGTATAGTAAAGAAATATAAAGTACATAAAATGCAATGTAATGTAATACAATAAAAGAATAATAGAGAGAAGGCCAAACTAAAAGCACAAACCTGGAGAAACATTCATTAGAGATGTGTTTCTGACCATCTGATTTATCTCAGTCCAATATTCACTCTTGTTTAGCTCTGCTTGGGTTTTCACCAACTCCTGAGTTTCTTTAGCTGCGGAACGCTCCACTATGTTCACCAACTTCACAAGCTTTGTCTGGGCAGGTAGCGTAGAGTCTGTTTATCAAATCTTTGCCAAAAAAAGACCCCAGCTGCATTAGACTAATGAGAGTGAACCAAAACAGGTACGTTGGGGGCAGAAATCTAAAACAATGTGTGTAATGTAGACACTAGCTCTGACTTTCTGATTCTGCTGCATTGATTTGTATCTTTTTGTTTTTTTTCTGTGTGTGTTGTCATAACTGCCCATTATGAGTCCAACAATGTCAAATCATTGGAGTACTCTTGTAGATGTTCCAACAGTCAGAAGATTAATGATCTCTGGAAAAACTACACTGGCTACATAAACTATAATTTAATGATATTTGATTAAAAAATGTATTAAGCTGGTGTGGCTATTAGTGTGAATGTGCTAGTTTTTGTGACTGTCCAAAGTATATTACCTTTTGCCCAGTGCATGCTGGGAATTCCACATCTTCAGCGGTCTGCACGCTGCAGAGATTTGCACTGCAGTCAGACATTTAAACGAAAATATATGAAAATACAACGGGCAGTAAACTCGACTGAGCCAGAAAAGTAATAATATACGTCCATTCAAGTACAGTTCCAAAATCCACTAATGTTGCATGTGGTGCGACTGAAATACTTGGCTGGATTCTTATTTGGTCTGTGGCTCGGAGATGGGGGAGTTACTCTTCACAAGAGCAGAAACATTGGAATAACAAAATGCTCCTGATGCCAGAACCTCCTCATAGATCCTGCCAGGGTGTCAACATGCCCCGCAAGAATGTGCTGAGCTTCACTCTGGCCAAGGGTCAGTCGAGCATATGTGTGAGTGTGTGGATATGTTCCCTACCTGTGGGATTGTCTTCCTTTATGTGTGTAGGCAAGTATGAGTGGGGTTTAGGGTGAGACAGCAGGAGACGTGAGGACAAAGAGCTCAGGTTAAAGAGACTGTTTGGTGCTGGAGGAGGACAACCGCTGACTAACAGTAACCAATACAGTCAGTACACTTTATTAAACATTGTAACTACTGTCACTACTATGAGTAATGAGACCAGGTTCATGCTATTATGTCAGTATGTACCTATCGTGCTGAGGTGTCCTTGAAAAGAAAAAAAAGAACACTGAAACCCTCCCAACTTTACGTCTGACCCTGATGTTTCAAATTATTATCTATAAAGATAGTTTTCTGATTCTGTTTACAGAAGAATATTATTAATTCCAACATGCACCCTCAGGAGTTCTTAAGGTGTGAATTATGGGTTAATTCTAAATTGTGATGGTTAAGGCATTCTGTACACACATATGTGATACATTACATAATTACCCTGCAGCAAGGTGCATCTTGTCTCACAATATGTGAATCATACCTCAGTCCTCTTTAAGGGAACTGGGAGTGGAATGTTTCAGCTCCATTTTGTTCGGCAGCTGTTGCCCAGAGCAGCAGTCGTCCCTGCCTGCCTGCGGTGCCTCTGCAGGCAAACTCTGCCCACACACTGTGGGGATAACAAGTGGCGCACTGAGCTCTCTGGACTATCCCGTAATCCCCATTGGTAACATGGATCAGTCTCAGTAGTTAAAGGTAGAGGATAACCTCTGTTCTCTGTGTCAATGCCTCTAAACTTACATTTTTCTCATGAATGCATGTGGGGATTTCTCCACAATGTGTATGTGCATACGTCCCTGTGGGAATACGCACCCACTTTGTCCAGCATATTGGGGTGAAGGTGCTTTTACTCAGGTGAAAAGGCAGAACTGGCCAGTGTTTATAACAAGGGGAAATAATGTACAGTAACTGCTGTGAAGGATGCTGCAATGCACAAAGACTGATTCACAGGGCTGATGGGAACATGTGCGCAACACATGGTGAGGCTTGAACCGAGTGAGAGCCACGGGCTGGAGGGGCCCATGGAGACCTGGCTACAAACAACCACCGCACATCACTCTCACACACACACACACACACACACACACACACACACACACACACACACACACACACACACACACACACACACACACAAATACCCATGTTCTTGTACATTCTCCACTTTTAAAGGGGGTTCAAGCTCTGCACTTTTGCTTTATTTTCCAGGTAGTGTGTGTGTGTGTGTGTGTGTGTGTGTGTGTGCGTGCGTGCGTGCGTGCGTGCGTGCGTGCGTGTGTGTGTGTGTGTGTGTGTGTGATTGGGATGTGGTGATGAGGGATATCCGGTGGAGTGCCAGCGTGTGAAAGCTTCTTAGAACACCCAGAGAGCTCAGAGAGTTGATTACAGCTAATTGCCTAGATGAAGCACAACAGCTGGAACTGCCTAGCTGCCATTCAAAAGACACCAAACACACACAGAGACACAACCCCTACCGCACATCAACGACCCCCTGTTTTCTTTTATTTTTTACTACAGAATACAGAAATGAGCTCCCCCTTTGCACCTCACCCTTCATTCCTCTGGCTCCCCTGCTCTTGGCAGGGCCAGATCTATAGCTCAGAGAGCTCCTCTCGACTGAGAGGTTGTTGGAGTTGATATGAGCTGGCCCGGGCTCAGACTGCTGAGGCTGCTTTTTTCAGCTGTGGGGTTTCCCCCCTTGCTGTGGCATTGATGGAATCCTAAAGATGCTTGCAGCCAGATGTCTCAAAGACAGAGAGAAAGAGGCAGTTTGCAGCCTGCTACACTCTTGTACTCTCTTCAGGCTCACGAAGCCTTAAAGTTAGCCCATGTACGAATTTTTATCTAAAAATATTAAAAGATACTCATGATAATTCCAGGCAGACATATTTAGCTGTGTGCTCTGAAAGACCAACAACAAATTCATCAGCAGCCAAATCTAAATTTCTGGTAGACCAATAATAAACACTAAAAATGACTTGGGCTCCATTCAAGGCAAAAGGATGGAAACAGTTGTTGTTTCTAGGAAGTCCAGCAGACTAAAAAAAAAAGATTAGAAGAACAAGTTTGTTTATAGAAACTTCACCAGGCTGTTCCGGTGCAAATAAGAAAGCCACACCCGCACATTCTCTTTCCACATTTCTGTGCCTCATCTACCTTCTCCTTTTGTCTCCCTGACCTTCTTTCCTGTCAATCCTCTGGTCTTTCTCCCAGAGACCAACTCGCGGAGGCAGGAAGTGTGGCCTCCTCTGGGTTTGGACCCATCAGTGCGGTGTTTATTGTCCTAACCTCAGAGAATTAGCATTGAACACATTGGGAACAAAGTCAAGGGCGTCCAAGCCGGTGGAGGTTGCAAGGGAGGGAGAGGAAGCAAAACAGGACCAGACTGGGTTGTATATTTGTTTAGTGTGTGGGGTGTGGGGCTGCCAACAAGCATTTAATGACCAGGAGGGTGGTGCGATTGTTGCAGAGCTAAACCCGTTCCTCCAATTGTGCCCTGTGCACCTCATTGTGCTTCTCCCATCACTACACTTCCTTAACTACAGAACGTAGAAATTTACTAATTAGATACAGTTGTTGTCTGTGCAAGCATTCCTCCATCTCCATGAGTCAGGATTAAAAAAACTAAAAAACAGTTGAATTCTCGGTTATACAATTGAGCCCTGAATTCTCTAAACCACTTTACCATAAATAGTCAGCGGACACGCACAATGAAAAAGCCTGCATATGGCACCTTTCTCTCCTGGATACTTTAGGGCAATAAAAGGGGAAGTTAACGACTGAAAGTGTGTTCCTCCTTTGTATAATGCCATGCAGAGCAGTTAAAGTTCCTCTCCTCCACAGCAGCAGGGAACAGGAGGCTGCAGGAATGTGCTCCGTCCACACAGAGGGAAGCAAGACATACTTCTTACAGCTATAGAGAAAGCAGTGAGGAGCTGCCAGCTCCCACAAACATGGAGGGTAGAGTAAACATACCTGCATACCTTCTTATTAGCAAAATAGTTTGTCTATCTTTGAAATCAAACATGCGTTTTGTACAGCCTGAACTAAAACACAAAGCTGCATTCTTCTCACAGATTAAACATTCATGTTTTATATTTTTTGAAGTAGCATTTAAAAGATATGATCTATGTATTTTATATCCCCTGACATTGTTTTCTCATACATGCTATTGTTTCAAATCGAGAAAAAAAATTCACATTTTTATTGAAAAGAAATGAATGTCTCAAAAAGATGACATAACAGTTCTGGCACACATTCGTGTCTAGTGTCTCAGTCAAAGACACTTTGACGTGTGCTGTCAATTTAGCTCTTTGGTCTTACTAGTCTCGCATTGCCACACCTACAGTATCTCCACAGCTCTGTGTCAGCACCACACCGCCTGTCTATTCTGGGATAGGGGGGAAAAAAACGCTCTAGCTTGTTAGTATTTATTAGAGGAAGGACATCTGGCGCGTGAGAGACACGCCGGATGTCAGCTTTATCCCAGCAATGTACATCCGTTAAGCCAGACTAGGGTCTTACTGATATGAGACAGGAATGGACAACCAACTTTGTCATATAGAATGCAATGGATGTAATGGAAACCACTGCCAAAAACAACATTGAAGCCATAAGCAACAACTGTATCCTCTGGATGGTGTAATTGCACTGATGAGGAGGTCAGATAATTAATATAAACCTTTAATTAGTGTTAAATACTCTGCTTTCCCTTCAACTACTTCAATCAGAAACACATGGGGGCTCCTTTTCGTGGAGAGACTTTCGATTTACACAGGACAGAGAAGTAAAAAAAAAAAAAAGAGAAACTTCTAATGCTTTGTAAACCATGTCAAATGTCAATGGTGTATGCAGTTAAAGCTAATCCCTATGGTTTGCGGTATTATCAAATGCCAAAAGCATGCAGCCAAAGGTGGCCAGTAAGAAATTGAAGAAAGTGCCCACATTCAACGTGAGCCAAGAAATTATCTGTCTCATTAGGAGAAGAAAAGTTGGTGTTGTTATTGACCAAAGACTTGCAGAGAAAAGCTCAGAGGGCCGAGCCCCCCTGGTTCTCTGTTTCTCTCTTTGGAAATTAAAGCCATTTTTCGTCTTGAAAAAAATGCATAACGAGTGAAAGCGACAAAGTGCAGAGGCAGAACACCAGTCATACCCAGATTAGTTACGCCGTGAGCAGCCAAAAATAAAGTTGGACATTAATGCGGCAATTTTACCTGGTAAAATCAAGTGACTTACACATAAAAATAAATAGGGTAATGACTCAGTTGTTACAGTAATATATTTGTCACTATGTCCAGAATAAGGTGGGAAAGGAAAGGAGAAGTGAATACATGGGTTTATGAGGTGCATTAAAAAAAACGCAACAGTGGTTTGGAGGTCAGCCTGTTTCGAGAACTGATTTGCGTTTGTATATCTTTCTTTAGCATTAAAGGCAACATCTATGCACATAAATCCTTCAGTGGTGATTGGGCTGTCCGTCGTCCAACTCAGATGTTTCACAGAGTTTCACGCTTGTGCCTCCGAGAGAGAGAAAAAAAATCACGGGAGGCCACACAACTCCAGTTTAATGAATGTTTAAGAAAGTGAGCAGACACCCAGTTTGACCATGGGGGGGTATACTTGTTTAAGAAGGATTAGAGTTGCAGTTGTTTAGCTCCTGGTTAGGACCGGAGCTGGGCAAGCCATGCATGACAAATCCTATAGATGTAAATGATGGAGGACCGTATAAAGATTTGGCTGTACAGGGGCTGAAAGCCTGGCACTCGGAAGAAGAAGAAGAAGAGGGGGGGGAATCTGTGCCATTTCATCCACTGAGCTCTGTGACACTAATCAGGAAAATCTCCCTGAAGTGGAGAACTTGAGCTGAAACCACAAAATGTCTGGAAGGAGTTGACTCCAGGGGAAAGCTGGGGTAAGGTATGATATGGCAACTGGGCCTGGGCTTAATCTTGAGCGCTGAAACGGTTATGAGGAACTGCCCTAGATAGAGGCACTGATTATTGTAAATGTAGGCTGCAGTGTCTAATGAATCTGGCTGCCTGGCTGTCGAAACTGCTCCTTGGAAAAAGTAAAATATGGTGAGCTGCGGTGGCCTAAACGACCTGTGTGTGTGTGTGTGTGTGTGTGTGTGTGTGTGTGTGTGTGTGTGTGTGTGTGTGTGTGTGTGTGTGTGTGTGTGTGTATGTGTCCACAGCTCTTACCCCAGCTGTCCTGCCACTCTCAAATCTCTGTGAATTCTGGCCGTTGGGTTGGAACTGGCAGAGGAATGCTTTCATGTTACTGCTTAGGAACTGGAATGGAAGTATTAAAGCAATTCAAAACATGACCCTAATTTATTAAAAGTCATCTGTTTCCTATAAGCGAGTGCTAATTAATGGCCGTGGCCTAGGGGGAAATGAGAGGCTGCACAGATGAGAGTCAGTTAGAGAGAAAGAGAAAAGTTTCCGTGGGTTCGGGGGAATTAGAGGACACAGAGATGCTATACATTACTTACTGTCATATGTTTCAAATAGAGTTACTGCTCAAGTTAGACAAAAAGGCTGCGATCAAAAATCATTTGCACTTTCCCAATGTTTTGATTAAGACCAATTTGCTGTATTTGTTTGGCGACTGGGAAAGCAGGGTAAACAAAACAGAGGGCGAGTTTCCTCTGTGTTTACTTTAACATGCAGGGAACAGCATATGTCTGTGTACCACTTATGACAGCGATTATCTCAATCCCTGCGAGACGCCTGGAAATTATTAAAGGAAAAATGTGTACTGTGGTGGTCACAGTTTTTCTGGCAATCAGCGGAAGGAAAAAGATGCCGGAGAAAGCCTTGAGGTTCTTGACAATCATCCTGCACCTGGACTCATCCTGACCAATACAGAAACATTACACATCATTTTCATGAATCAGAATGCAATGTGCACTTTTCCTTACCTTTACTTCATATTTCAATAATCAGATCCTTCTGAAATGAGACTACATAGACAAACATGCAACACCTGGAGATTTCCCATTCAGACAACCATCAACCAGTTTTCACACCATTGTAAGCGGAATTCTACTTTTCCCTGTACCGTACAGTCTAGATTAAATCAGGATCTGCAGTCTGGAGCAACACATCAGCAGAGCAGAGAGCGTCAGGTAGCAAAGAGTGTTTCCCTGTTCCACAGACCCTCCAACACTCACATCCCATCTGCTGCAGACCTGCTGGAATCCATGTTTGCACAGCTGCTGCTTTCTCAATCTTTCTCCTTATTGCAAACCATTTCTTACTCTCCCACTACAAGAGAATAACATTACAGAAGCCCCCTGGTGCCGCAGCTTCTGCTCGGCGGTGGAAGACAAGTAATGGAGCCCCTGGGTGGCCATGGTGTGACCGGCCCATCGGACGTCCGCTCTCACGGCTGGAGCGGAGAAGCAGGTGTTGACAGAGAAATATGAGGACATCTTCACTGGAAGCACAGTCGCTTTTTTCACCAATCTAATAAAGAGCTCAGATTTCCAGAAAAGCACTAAGTCTTGGTTGACTACATGACTGTCATCAGTGCTTGATTTCATACTGCCCCCAATATATATTTACATCAGGCTAAGTAAAACTCTGTTGACAGGCTGTTGCCCGCCTCATACAGTAATGTAGCTGTTTTTATACACCCCAGTGTACGCTGATAGATGTGGTAGATGTGAGGAACAATGTGTATTTCTTTAGTAAAGAAATACAATATATTTAAGGGGGAAAAAGTAAGTCCAAACCAGCCATCTATGTCTGTCTGATTAGCTGCCTGTGCTACTCCATTAAGAGAAAGTGTTATTGTGTCCCATTTGAAAAGGCCTTAGTGTGTAGATCAGATGCACCCTAGCTCCAGGTCTTCAGTTCTTCAGTTGTCTCTCTTAGCCTGAGCCTCCATTGTGGACAGCATGTTTACAGTGAGGAGGAACTATTAAGCAAGGCCTGGCAATAACGGCAAAGCATTCATTAAAATCATATTTTGAGAGTTTTTGAGAGGAAATTCATGGTTTATTCTCTGACATTTCCTCATGTGACACCACAGAGTTGACAGTTTTGGTTTTGAGTAAAATATATTTAAAAAAACTATTTCATGGATTGCTGTTAAATTTGCTACAGATATTGAAGGTTCCCAGAGGATAAAAGGTAATGACTTTGAGCCCAAGAGATTTCCTTTAGTGCCACCAACTAGTCAAATATATCACTTATACAGTGAAATCACTCCATCATTGCTTCATAGATTGATGCAATCCAAATGACTCAAATATATACGCAGAATTCTTGTGACGCTGTGTCACGAGGGCCTAGCAGCGTTGAGCTTCTCCAGAAATGGAGGTAAAAATGATTCTAGCCGTCTGTAGGCAGTAACATTTACCGAATGTTTAAGTAATGCAAACAAACACAAATGAAAATTTCATTTTGCGTTTTGTTTCGTGTGAGCACAGCATTACAGCCACTAGCATGGCTATAGACTCGTACTCTTATTCTCTTGATGAATTTGGAGTTTCTGTGGGTGATTCTTTTCCTTTTGTCTTCTTATTTTTCTACTTATTGCAAACATACTGTTGTTGTTGTTGTTGTTGTTGTTGTTGTTGCTGCTGCCAGAAATGTAAGATGCACCAGTTTCTGCATGAAAGAGGATCTATCTATGTGAGTAAACTTAAAGGTCCCATGGCATGAAAATTTCACTTTACGAGATTTTTTAACATTAATATGAGTTCCCCCAGCCTGCCTATGGTCCCCCAGTGGCTAGAAATGGCGATAGGTGTAAACCGAGCCCTGGGTATCCTGCTCTGCCTTTGAGAAAATGAAAGCTCAGATGGGCCGATCTGGAATCTTCCCTTTATGACGTGATAAGGGGAAAGCTTACCTCCCCTTTCTCTGCTTTGCCCGCCCAGAGAATTTGGCCCGCCCATGAGAAAGAGAGAGACATCATGGCTTTCAAACGAGCGAAGCATGGCAGTTGGTCAAGGCCACACCCCCACCCTCCACCTTGCCCCCCTCTCTCCTCCTCAATAGCTATAGACAAAGAAATGGCACATACTAAGGAAAGCTCATTGTGGGACTGGCTCGTAGTGGTTGTAATTCTGCACCAAGGCTGAATTTAAGGAAAGAGACTTCAGATACAGTATTAGGGGACCACTGAGGCCTATATAAAAGCATCCAAAAAGCAGCATGTCATGCGACCTTTAAAATCAAACAAACTCCCTCTAATCAAGTCACATAACTGCAACATCTTGATCGTTGCCATTTAGACAATAGCTATCTCTTTGCATATGCAAAGTACATTGAAATAATGTAAAAACTAATTTTGAATTGTTTTAGACCCAACAAAAAGAGAAGATCCATTTCTGTATAAAATATTCATCATCCATCCATCCATCCATCCATCTTCATCCGCTTATCCGGTGTCGGGTCGCGGGGGGAGCAGCTCCAGCAGGGGACCCCAAACTTCCCTTTCCCGAGCAACATTAACCAGCTCCGACTGGGGGATCCCGAGGCGTTCCCAGGCCAGGTTGGAGATATAATCCCTCCACCTAGTCCTGGGTCTTCCCTGAGGCTTCCTCCCAGCTGGACGTGCCTGGAACACTTCCCTAGGGAGGCGCCCAGGGGGCATCCTTATCAGATGCCCGAACCACCTCAACTGGCTCCTTTCGACGCGAAGGAGCAGCGGCTCTACTCCGAGCTCCTCACGGATGACTGAGCTTCTCACCCTATCTCTAAGGGAGACGCCAGCCACCCTTCTGAGGAAACCCATTTCGGCCGCTTGTACCCTGGATCTCGTTCTTTTGGTCATGACCCAGCCTTCATGACCATAGGTGAGGGTAGGAACGAAAACTGACCGGTAGATCGAGAGCTTTGCCTTCTGGCTCAGCTCTCTTTTCGTCGGTGCGATAAATTGAATGTAATACCGCACCCGCTGCGCCGATTCTCCGACCAATCTCCCGCTCCATTGTCCCCTCACTCGCGAACAAAACCCCAAGGTACTTGAACTCCTTCACTTGGGGTAAGGACTCATTCCCAAACTGGAGTAGGCACCCCAGATCCCCAGCCCACCGAACCGCAACCCCTCCCCACCCCGACTACGTCTCGATATCCTGTCCATAAATGCTACAAACAGGATTGGTGACAAAGCGCAGCCCTGGCGGAGGCCAACCCTCACCTGAAACGAGTCTGACTGCCGAGAACCCGGACACAGCTCTCGCTTTGGTTGTACAGAGATTGGATGGCCCTGAGAAGAGACCCCCTCACCCCATACTCCCGCAGCACCTCCCACAGTATCTCCCGGGGGACCCGGTCATACGCCTTTTCCAGATCCACAAAACACATGTAGACCGGTTGGGCATACTCCCAGGCTCCCTCCAGGATCCTTGCGAAAGTGAAGAGCTGGTCCGTTGTTCCACGACCAGGACGGAATCCGCATTGTTCCTCTTCAATCTGAGGTTCGACTATCGGCCGAACCCTCCTTTCCAGCACCTTGGAGTAGACTTTACCAGGGAGGCTGAGAAGTGTGATATCCCTGTAATTGGCACACACCCTCTGGTCCCCATTTTTAAAGAGGGGAACCCCCACCCCAGTCTGCCACTCCTTTGGCACTGTCCCAGACTTCCACGCAATATTGAAGAGGCGTGTCAACCAGGACAGCCCCTCCACACCCAGAGCCTTGAGCATTTCTGGAGGGATCTCATCAATCCCAGGGGCTTTGCCACTGTGGAGATGTTTGACCACATCAGTGACTTCCAACTGGGAAATTGACAATGATCCCCCATCATCCTCCAGCTCTACCTCTAACATAGAGGGCGTATTAGTCGGATTCAGGAGTTCCTCAAAGTGCTCCTTCCACCGCCCTATTACCTCCTCAGTTGAGGTCAACAGTGTCCCATCCTTACTGTACACAGCTTGGATGGTTCCCCGCTTCCCCCTCCTGAGGTGGTGAACAGTTTTCCAGAAGCACCTTGGTGCCGACCGAAAGTCCTTCTCCATGTCTTCTCCAAACTTCTCCCACACCCGCTGCTTTGCCTCTTTCACGGCAGAGATAGAGAATAACATATCCCGGAAAGACTCCTTCTTCAGTCGGACGGCTTCCCTGACCACCGGTGTCCACCACGGTGTTCGTGGGTTACCGCCCCTTGAGGCACCTAAGACCCTAAGACCACAGCTCCTCGCAGCAGCTTCAGCAATGGAAACTTTGAACATTGTCCACTCGGGTTCAATGCCCCCAGCCTCCACAGGGATGCACGAAAAGCTCCGCCGGAGGTGTGAGTTGAAAGTCTGTCGGACAGGGGCCTCCTCCAGCCGTTCCCAATTTACCCGCACTACCCGTTTGGGCTTACCAGTTCTGTCCAGAGTCTTCCCCCACCCCCTGACCCAACTCACCACCAGATGGTGATCAGTTGACAGCTCCGCCCCTCTCTTCACCCGAGTGTCCAAAACATACGGCCTCAGATCAGATGAAACGATTATAAAATCGATCATTGACCTTTGGCCTAGGGTGCTCTGGTACCAAGTACACTTATGAGCATCCCTATATTCGAACATGGTGTTTGTTATAGACAATCCATGACTAGCACAGAAGTCCAACAACAAACAACCACTCTGGTTTAGATCAGGGAGGCCGTTCCTCCCAATCACGCCTCTCCATGTGTCTCCATCATTGCCCACGTGCGCGTTGAAGTCCCCCAGCAGTACAATGGAGTCCCCCACTGAAGCCCCATGCAGGACTCCAGTCAAGGTCTCCAAGAAGGCTGAATACTCCGAACTTCTGTTTGGTGCATATGCACAAACAACAGTCAGAGTTTTCCCCCCCACAACCCGCAGGCGTAGGGAGGCGACCCTCTTGTCCACCGGGGTAAACTCCAACGCAGCGGCGCTCAGCCGGGGGCTTGTGAGAATCCCCACACCCGCCCGGTGCCTCACACCCTGGGCAACTCCGGAGAAGAAAAGAGTCCAACCCCTATCCAGGAGTATGGTTCCAGAACCGAGACTGTGCGTAGAGGTAAGCCCCACCAGATCTAACCGGTAGCGCTCCACCTCCCGCACCAGTTCCGGCTCCTTCCCCCACAGAGAGGTGACATTCCACGTCCCCAGAGCCAGCGTCTGCTGCCCGGGTCTGGTCCGTCGAGGCCCCTGAGCCTTGACTGCCACCCGTGTAGCAGCGCACCCGACCCCAGCGGTTCTTCCCACAGGTGGTGGGCCACCTCAGTGCAGGTAAAATACTATAGTGTGGAGATGAATGGGAGTCATTAGACTACTGGAGTATTGGATCCTCCTAAAAAAAAAAGCCAAAAATAAGAAATGTTTATATCAAATGGACCAAACTTACTTTAAGGGAGGGTGTTGTGCGTTTTAACAGGGCTGTCCTATGCAGGTTCAAGGCCAAGGTGAGATTAGGTTTTCCTCTCAGTCGACATTGTTGATATTAACTCTGGGATATGTAAACACACTTTCACTCCCACTTTCGCCTTTGTCTTTCTAACACACACACACACACACTGGGAAAGACAGGGACGGATAATAACTGTTTTTTTTAATTTCAAGAAGCTGTAGAACTTTCATCAACTGTGATTTATCTTCTCTATAAGCTGCAGATTTCCTTGTTTGCTCAGGGCAAACTGTTTGGTAGTCAGGTGGCTCTACTGAACGTGTATCCATAGATTAGAAGAAACCACGTACTGTATCTATTCCACACCTATGATCCACACTCACACCCACCTACACACACACACACACACACACACACACACAGCAGCCTGCTGTCTCCTCCTGTAACAAAACCATGGTGCCACTGGTCCTAAAGTTGCTGAAGTTCCAGGATATTTTTAGATGGACACCCTGTCAGCGTTATGTTTATGTTGTATATTTAACAGACATGTTCCATTCCTATTTTCTGTACTTCTCATGCCTTCCAGCAGCCTCTCTGCTGACTCCTGCTTTAGTTTGGCGGCAGGAACAGAAAAACGTGTTTGAGAACTAGGCGGCGGCACTGACAAGGAAGGGTGTGGTAATAAATGTCTGAAATTCATGGTAGGCTGGGAGTTAAGTTTAGCCAACTTGAGCTGGCAGCTACCGGGGAGGCCCAGCAACAAACGGGAAAGAAGGGAGGAGTGTGATTGGGCGAGCCAGGAATGCCCCTGTGTGAGACACAGAGACATAGAGGCTTGTCATATAATCTGTCAACAGGCCAACAGTGCTGTATCACGCTATCATGTTTCTGTCTCTTCTCTGTTTATAAATGGTTCTGTACATGTGACTAATACATCTACTACTTTCCACAGTCTAGACACATTAGAGCAGAATGTTCTGTGTCCGCAAGCGGACACCGAAGCTGTGGTTCATTTCTGTTCAGTGCAAACACAATTCGAACGGTAGCCTATACACATTCTGTGCAGTAGAGCGTGCAGCACATGAAAGATGGTTTAGATGCTACACGCATACATGAGCGCATACAGTACTCATTCTAACATGCATGCACGCCATTCTAGGCCATAGTAGCTGTGTGAGTGTCCGGCATCGGTAGTTTATTAGCCACGCTAGTGGCGTAGCTTCAGAGGGTGGTAATGTCTGTCAGTCTGTCTGTCACTCAATACATAAATATCTCAACAATTATGAGATGGATTGCTGTAAAATGTTACACACATTCATGTCCCCATCAGGATGAACTGTAATAACTTTGATGAGCCCCTGAACCTTTATCTTGTGCCATCATCAGTAAAATGTCCAATACTTTGGGGTATGACCAAATATCTGCAAAACTAAAGAGATTCCCATCAGCCACAGCTGTACTAGCAAACTTTAGCATGCTTACATGCCAGACTAAGATGGCGAACATGGTAAACGTTACACCTGATGAACATAAGCATTTTAGCATCATCTTTGTGAGCATGTTAGCATGCTGACGTTTTTAGCTCAAAGTGCTATTGGGCCTAAGTGCAGCCTGACAGAGCTGCATGTCTGTATACTCTCAGTCTTGTATTTAATATCAATTAATTCTGCACAGTATTTTCCTTAACTGATAAATGTTCTCACTACGTACTCAATTGAACCCAGAAATAAAGAAGTGTAACAACTTGACCTGCTAAAATAAACATATACTACTCAATAAAGCACTCTAATTTCAGCACACTTCATACAACACAGAACTCAGAAAGACATAAGATATTTACTACTAAGTTTTCCTTTCTCTCCAACAAATCCTTCCCCCGCCAGCTTCCCAGGACGACAATAGAGAATGTGGGTGAGAAGTTCATTCCTATTATTCCTGCTTGGCGGCTGGGAGTGGATTCACCTCAAGTGTTTGAATCACCCTGTCGGGACTAAGCTCTATTATCTATATTATCTCTTATCATACGTAGAAGATCTGGCAACTTTGCAGTAAAGCAGATAATAAATCTAGAATGACAGAAGTAGCACGGTGGAATTGCTTGTGATAAATGTGCCAGTTGTACAACCAAGTGCAAATAATTAAGACTTTACCCCTACAGCAGCCTAACCCAAGCGTGTGTGGTGAAAATGTTTGCTGAGAGCCAATATTTAATAACAAGTTATGTACCATATTGAAATAAATAAAATCTCAAGTTTTAGGGCCAGAAACCATCATGGTCCCAAAAATGAATGTGTTTGGGTTTGTGGGCTGTCAGTAGTGGTGAGGACTCAAGCTCTCTGGTGAAACACATTCATGCCCAGCATGCATAGCAAGCGGCGGGGGTGTTTACGAAGCTGGCGTTTCTCAGTCTTTCTCTCTTCTCTTTCCAATATCTCTCTGTCACTCTCATTTACACTCTCTCTCTCTCTCTCTCTCTCTCCTTGTTTCCCCTATATCTCACTCGGCCCTGACAGTGGCAGTTCATGGCCTTTGTAGGTTGAGTTTGAAACCCAACACTGGCACCAGGAGTCACCTTCCAGGCATGGCTCAAATGCCCACCACCATCCCCGTGCCCTGCAGTCATAAGACTGAGGTGGGACTGGAGGTCAGGATTTGAAGGCGGAGCTGTTGCAACGGGCCAGGACGTGGACCCCGCTTTTGTGATGCTTACCTACCTTCAGGACTTGCTGGAGGACATTGAATGGGGCAGCGCCTCAGGCACATGATCAAAGCACATCTCCATCTGTTTGATCAGCGTTGGGGCCGGATTGCTAGGTGGGCTCCACGCTGACCTTCCATAAACCTGCATAACCTCCCCTGAGCACTCCCATTCTCAGGATTCAGTTTCAGTGGAGCCATGCCGTGGATTCCTGTTATACACACCGGGGCAAATTAGAGAAGCCATGAGTGAGAGAAAAGGAATGGTTGCAATGGAGTCTGGAAAGAAGAGGTAAAAAGGCATAAATAGACAGATTAGTTGGCAGTGAAGGCATCACACAAGCAGATTGGTTGGTGTTTTTCCCTGGTTGTCAGTGCCTCAGATTAGAAGATTGATGGTTATTGTGGGTGTGTGTAGGTAAAGTGGTGTTTCAGTTTGGGCAGAGGGTGTTTGCTGACTTTGCAAGAGGACATTAGCAGTACAGAACCTGAGCCCTGCTCGGACCACCTACACTGCCTTCAGCCTGTCAAAATGAGGGCCCTTAACACAGTCATTCTACCACAGATGGTCACATAGGGCAGCTCCGACCTGCATCAATGCTTGTCTTGCCCTTAAACTCTTTATTACAACTTATTTTATTATTGTCATAGTTTTGGGCTTCATTTCTATAATTTGTGATGCCACCGTACTGATCAAAATAAAATGTGAGATGGGAACTAGTCGGCACTGCTACAACTAAGTATGAGTGAGAAACAGGAGAAGTCAGATAATCAGACATGCTAACAGCTATTAGATTATCGAAACCACTTTATTTGAAGACAAAACTGAAATGGTGTGCACTGAAATGTCAGTTATAATTCCTCATTGCACAGGAAAACTGTAGGCCCACACAACTACAGGAAATACAATATGTCAAAGTTGAGTCAGTAAGTCATTTTGTGAATTGTACTGGATGTTTACAATGGACAGTTTGGTACTAATTTTACAGTTTACCTTTGTTTTCTCTTATTACATTGATTAGTCTGGACATTTTTTTTAAACATTAACTTTGTGAGTAAAATGTTTATTGATTATTACCAAAAGTAACATGGCCAAAAGTATGAAAATAATACCAAAGTTGTACAAAACTAGAATTTGCATTGTATTATTGTCACTTTAAACTGAACAATTCATGACCATATACACTTAAATCTCAATTATTATGTTAACAATGAGTCAAATTACAGTGTAATGTGAAAGGTGTCACTTGTAATGACCAACCCTAGGTAATTATTACTCAACCCTGTAATTTTAATGTTTAGTTCAGTCATTGCTCTCATCAATCTTTTTCAATCATTTTTTCCAGCCACACCAGGCAGTTTTCAGTCATAAAGCTCTGATAAACCGACTATCCACTTTCTATTCAGCTCCAAACGGAAGACAGACAAAGTTAGAGACTAGCTGGTGAACATAATAGACCATTTAAAAGCTTGGTTGAGACCAAAAAAGAGCTAAAAGAAGAGTGAATTACATTCATCAAGTGGCCAGAAACACAACTCAGAAGGTAGTGGTAATGAAAGGTAGTTTTGCTCCATGTCTGCCAGATTTGTAAACCGTTACATTTCAATTAATTGTGTTTCAGTTAATTGTTTTGCACACAAGAGGGAAAAGTCATCAGTTAAGTCCAGGTTTAAGATTCAAATAAAAATTGTTGTCTAGCAGTGTCTGTATCCAACTGTATAGCCAACACTCCCATCATACACAAACATACAGAACTGACAGTAATCCAATCCTCACTTCAGTAGCCTACATAACTGCTTTTATGTATGCTCCCCAAAAACGCACCCTGCTGCCAGTAAAGGTGACACGCGCTGTCAAAACATCAGGGTGCACTAAGTCATATACTTACAGACAGCAGCCACTGATGTAAGCTTGCACACATTCAATTCTTCTTGGTAACAGAACGCCGAGGGCAGCCATGCAGGAGCCAGCCTGCGTGAACCCGTGGGAGTTATAAAAAGAGCGGGGTGCAAGCAAAAGGGCACTCCCACTCTCGCCTGGCCTCCATCAGATCTTACTCATGTGCACCTTTATTCAGGTCTTACAGAAATAATGGATAATACCTGCATTATACATATGCATTAATATATTGTGAATATGGCATACGTTTAACTGAATCAGGACACTTCATTACTTATCGGCTAAGAGCTAAGACTCATATAACTCATAAAATGAAAACATTATAATGTTTGGTACTCATCGCATTGTCCTATTGTATTTTTTTTTTACATTATGGAAAACCCCTCCAATGTGGCATTCATCCAGAACAAAACAAGCATATTGGGGAAGTTTGACTGACAGCTGAGGCTGCTTTTCCTTTAGGCTATGTATTCAGCCCATATCTAAGAAATAAAAAAATTAAAATGAGAGTGAGTTCATTTAAAAAAAAATCTTGTAATAAAAATGACAGACCAGTCTTGATATAGTTAACAGAGCATATCCGAAGCAATATTAGCATTCATTTGGAGTTGTGTTCCTGACCACCTGATGAATGTAAGTCCAATATAGACTCTGTTCTTAGCTCTTTTTAGGTCTCCACCAACTCCTGATGGAAACATCTGGCTATTTGGCTCCTAAATGCTTCACTATGTTCACCAGATGGTCGCTAATTTTGTCTGTCTGCAGTTTATCAAAGCACCTGGAAACTATGCAGATGAGAGCTGTGAGAGTAAACCAAAACAGTAAAGTTGTGGGCCATGAAACCAAGCTGAAAGACACTAAAACGCTCTGCAAAGCTGAGGGGAAACTGCAGTAATTATCACTATGAGCGAACCCCATCACCTTACACGGAGTCATCTGATCCATTATTAATGTAAAAATGATTATAGCAGCGAAAATATTGTTTTTTTTCACTGTTGATTGTTGTAATTGAACTGCTAATGAGAGTTCATGGCAGACTTGTTTATTCAAGACTAACTTCTTGCAGAACTTACAAGATTTTACACAGCTTTCGACATGTACTTTGCCTGCAGTCTGAATTTATATAATACATAGTCATTATCTTATATTTTCTTTGTCTTGATACCAAGTTTCCTTTAAAAACACCCATTCATACTCTTTACGTGTCAGTGGTTCACACAGAATGTAATGGTTGATATAGATATTGACCGTGCATAGTCGACTTGATTCGACTCCTTTGAGCCAAGGCAAATTCCCTGACTGGGGTTTTACCAAAAAGGGTAAAAAATAAACCAGCTGTTCTTCAAAAATACTGTATAAAGGGATGTGTATTAAAGGATACAAAAAGCCCCTTTGTTTGTCTAGACAGAGAAAAAGAGGTAGAGAGAGATGGGGTGGGGTGGCAGAGAGGAGATAGGTCTGCAGCTCTGTCTGCTGTCCCATGTGGATAGAGTGCCGAGGTGTTGAAACGGCCCATTGAGCCAGAATGTCAACTATACACAGCAGATAGGACGGAGCACAGATCTGTCCACAGCTTACAGCTGCACCACTGCTCTCCACCGCCTCCCACCCACCTCTGACACTTCAGGGCCAGTGGAAACCTTCCCACTGCACACACATACACACACACACACACACACACACACAATGCATATACACATGCGTTAACACTTCTGAGAGGAGAAGGACGCAGCCAAGTGCATACATGTCAGTAAATTCTAGTCTATATCCACAATGTTCCACTTACGGGATTGCTCCGTTGCCGCCGGAAAATCCAAGATTTGATGTTCAATCTGAGATTTCTGTTGCATGCTTTACAGTTGTTGTTTTTTTCGATTGCTAGACGACAGTGGGCACAACTGGAGACACAAGTGCAAAATCTCTATATAGTCTGCACAGCAGCAGTTCATGTGAACCAAACTCTAGTTCGTTCTTCATTGCTTGAACACAGTTTTCAAAACTCTACACACTTATCCTGTGACTTTAACCACAACGTGCACAACACTGTGGATTTACAGCACTTTGTTCAAATGCTAACACACTGCTGTCAAAACTGTTAACCACACATTCAAAACAGAATGGATTTCAGCCTGGTGCATTTCAAACACTGGCTGATTGAAATTTCAGCTGAAAGCCTGAGCAGGTGTCTTGTTTTAGACTAGTTAGTGAACATATACGGTATTTATACAGAGAAAGCTCAGAAAGCCTTTTTTGTATACGAACACCAAATAAGAATGAAACAATTATACACTGTACCATTTGAGAGAAACAGGTAAAAGAGCAAAGATACCAATATGTCCAGGTAAGATGTCTGAGGTTATATACACAGCTATAAAAAAAAAAGTGAAAAACACTATATCTTTACAATAGTAAAACTGCACACTTACTGTTTTTCAGAAAGTAATGGAGGTGAAAGCAATGGAAACACAACATTCATTTGTATTTAGAGATGATGCCGATAATGTGATGAAGAAAACTTGCTACATGATGCTGGAGAGAGGCAGGATTAGTCACACTATTACTTATATACCCTGTTACTGGTATGTACCTTTAGTTTATTTTCCCAGTAATTCCATAAATTACTAGAGACAAAATACTATATTGAAGCAAACTGCTGATTTTCATTCCTTTTTGTTTACCTTACGTAAAAACTGGTATATTATAAAATCTATATATTTTCCTTAAAGAAACTATTGAGTAGTGTAAAGTCAGTCAAATTGTTCAAACTGTAAAGATGAGAAAGTTTGGAATTTCTGTATTGGTGTTTGATGCTAGTGTTTTTACGCTCAGTGTGTTCTGAGTGACAGATTTGAATTTGTGTTTTTACATAGACCACACCGAGAAAGCAACATAGGTAAGTACAATGCAAATTATGCACAAAGCTCTCAGTGAGGATTGTGCACAGTGTCTGGCCGCACTGAGCCTGTTTTGAGACATGTGTTAAGAGTTGTGTTGCTTTGAATGAGTTTTGCAGGTGATGTGAACTGTTTAGCTCAGGTGACTGTAGGTAGTGCAGACTGTAGTTAGAGTTTTGCATATGTGACTCCAGTTGTGCCCACTGTCATTTAGCAATCCAAAAAAATTGTATTCAAACTATAAAGATGAAAAGTTAGAATTTACTGCATTGGTGTTTGACGGTAGTGTTTTCACATGTGGTTTCAGTTGTGACCAGTGTCGTTTAGCAATAGAAAAAAAACTGTAAAGAACTTTTGAACGTACACGTTCCACTAAAACAAGCTCCTTCCCGAGGCTATTTGGCAGTGGCACGGTGGCTCTGTCTGCCCAGGACGATTGTTATTGGTTTAAAGAAATGCCAATAAACTAGAGAAAGTTTTTTTCCCATCACGGAATGCTGCATAGACTAGCCAGACCCTTCTTTGCAGTGTTGTGGAAGAAGGTCTGGCAATGCAAGACTAGTAAATTCTAATCCAAGTGAGCACACCATTTTTTTTTTTTTTTTTTTTTTAAATGAACCCGAATCCACTTTGCCCATATTTTGACACAGAAAATCCATTGCCATTGTGAAGCATTCAAAGGAATCTGTTACTCTGAAATGCCACGTGCTTAACAGAAAACGCATGGAAAGCCTTCACAAGGCCAACATTGTTCCTCAGGCCAGTTAAAATGCACATGGAGACGTGGTTGAAGAAGAAAAAAAACCTTCTGTAGCAATGTGGGTGAGAATTCAGTCCGCTGGTAGATTGGATCTTTAGAAGTGGGAGAACAAAAAAATCTCACATATATTAGTGTGAAATACATACCACAGTGGCATTGTTGTTCAAGAAAAATAAGTAAATTAAATATTTGGATGACATTGCCAATCACAAAGCCGTCTTGAACCAAAACTATAAGTGATATAAAAAAACAGCAGGAGGTAATTCAGCAGGAAATGTACATACTTGACAGCTCAAAGGCATTGCCATATTACCAAACTTAACACACAGAGTTGTGCAAGAAGCAAATCAGCGCATGGGAAAGATGCAAAGCCAGCCATCAACGGTCTGTTTAGCATTAACTCCTCACAAATTTGTAACATTTTTTTCAGTGGGAACAGAGATGACTGACTGGTCTCATGCCAGTCGGTAAATGGCGCTCTATATGAATGATGAAGATCTCGTATAAAGTGTCTGCAATGCTACACCACCGGGCCTGCCGAGTGGAAAGCTACACTGCTGGTCTTAATGAGCACAGAACAGCAATGTGTTCGACACGCTCTGTTAATGATGGAGCTCCCACTTAAGCCCCAGCTAATTAAAAGCCACCACAGTGTTGCAGGATAGAGCCCAAATAGCATCCAGACCAAACTGTTTGATGGAGTCAAACATGGCTGTTTTCTGGGGTTTTCAGTCAAGTACGAAGTACTGCATAAAGATAAATGTTGAAAAGGTTTTACAGGTATTAAGTGATTTGTTTTTTGCAGGCATATACAAACCAGGCTATCTAAAGTTTTGTTTTTCTTTATTCTGCTCGATAAATGGATATATTTTCACAGTTAAAACATGTCATCTTATAAAACATGAGACATTGATTCATGGATTTAACTCCGTCTAAAGTTTAACATTAGCTCCACCCTGAGCAGGTAAAATATTAAAATATTGATTGTATATGAATACATACAACCCTCTAAAAGGGACCATACCATATAGTGTTTGGTTTCCCAATTTCACATGTCTCCGCAATTGAAATCAACGGCTATTTGTCTGGAGTATTTCCACATTGTGGTACTGCTAGTTTTTGCCTAACTAAAGCATCTGAATATGTTTTCCACCACTGACTACAGGTAAAAGGAGGAGAGAGAAGCTGGCAACTGTATTTTTAAAATCAGTAGTCAAGTCATGTAAGCTCAACAGGAATATGTTCACTGGTTCAGTTGAGGCCACAGGGTGAGTCCACTGCAGGGTATGATATGTGCTACTAAGACTGTGGCTGATGGCCAAGACCCTCTGTTTAGGTAAATGTAGCCAATGTTTCAGAGAGGCGATAACAGTTCTTTCCATGCTGCCGGTGGTGTGACGTGCCCCTCAGCAGCCCCGGACATGTCAGCAGAGTTCACCTCCCATCCTCTGCATGGCAGAGCAAACACAGGAACCACATTAAAGCAGCTGAGCCAGGCCACAGCGCCCCTGTGTACTGGTTTGTTATTCTCCTCCAAAGGTTAATTACAGTGGGGCTATAAAGGCCCGGCTGGCCATCTGCAAGGAATTTGAAAGTTGAAGTCTGAAATTCCTGTCAGGCCAAACGAAAACATAAACAGACCAATCAATCAGTACACTGTTAAATTACACACCCCTTCAATGTGGTTTGTGGGGGGTAATGGCAAGTTAATGTCTTACTTAGAAAATAGCTTATGCCCATGAGGGAGAGACTTGACACTTTCATAATCCAATCTGCAGCATGGTTCACGTGACAGGTTTTTGTGAGGGCATATCAGGTTATGCACAAACAGGCACAACCAGAATTACTGTAATGTTGTATACAAAGATACTGTTGGGATGAAAATGTCTCCATCATGAGTTTGCAGCACAGATGGACAGAGCAAAGGTTTTGTTAAAGGGGAAGATTACAAAGTGAAGAGGGAACAGACAGAGAAAGAAGACAGATGGTCTTTGTAGAAGAAAATAGCTGAATGAGAGGAGGAAACAAAAAAAGAAAATACAATGGAAAGGCGAAGTTATACAGGAATAGCTTTACACCTGCAGCCCTTCACCCAGCCATGTTTCTACCACAAGCCGTGCCATGAATCTACGAGTGGCGACAGTGCATTTCAAGGCCTGCTGGTGTCCCTGGCAGCTCTCATTAGTGCTATGAATAGTCAGCTATTTGTGTTTGTGCAACTGATCCTGGGCATTTTATGACTGTTTACCATGGAGGGAATCCGAAAGAGCCCTATGGGGTGTCACAAATAAATGATATCCAGTAGGAGAGCTGGGTCAAACAGTAGTTCAAATAAGCATTTGTTTTCCCCTCCTCGGAGGGCCAAATGAGTGGGGTTTATTTTATCACATTTAAAATAGAGAGAGTCTGGTCAATCCTAAGAGCGCACACCACATTAATTTAAAAATATACCTCTCAGTTATTATCTAAACTTTCTCACAGTGATTGCACCCCTCTGTATGGCAAAGTGATATAAACTGGAGCTGTTTAAAGTAAGTTTAAATAAACCAGAAGAAATATATGGGAATGCTGCTTAAACTCATAGGTCTGTTTGCCACTTGTCAACTTTCCCAAAGCTGCAAAGCACTTCTGTTTATTCTAATAGGCCACAGAGAGCTGAAAGAGAAGCATTAACTCAGTATAGTACTGCAGTCTGTATTTATTATTCTAATATGGAGAACCAACGTGTCTAATTGCTGGTATACAGGTATATATGTGTGTATGTGTGTGTGTGTGTGTGTGCGTGTGTGTGTGTCACTGGTGTGTGTGTATTTTGTGTTTGTGTCCCCGTCTTGACGGTGAGTACACAGGCTGAATTGAGAAGTGGGTCCCTTGCAGAGCTGCACAGCCAGCCTCACATGGTTTTAATGCTTCCTGCTTGTTGTTTTATGTGTCTACATTAAATGGAACCACATGCTATCAATGGACTTCTACACATGTTGAGGAAATATTTAGCCTTAAAAAGAAAACCGCTGGCCCCATTCATTCAGACACATGACTGGGGAAATCGATAAATGCATCAATGGAAATGTGGTCATCATCGCTGCAGCCATTAAATGCTCCTATAAACATGGTGAGCCCGAAAAGGCCTTTCTGTGCCTCGAGGGGCAGACAGGCCGGATTCATTTGCAGTATTTACGTCAGAAGCAGAGTTTTTGGGCAAGCGGGGTGTGGTTCGGTGACATTATGTGACAGCCTGGACAGCGCAGGTGTCACGCTTTCACGTAAATCGCTCGTTGTGTGAGTCACAGTCTGCTTATCCACACAGCCACCATAACACCAGCAGCTTAGGTGTGTGTGTGTGTGTGTGTGTGTGTGTGTGTGTTGAGCAACCACCCTAAAACATTAGACCTGCTCTGTCACCACACTCCCTGCATGCCTGTGCTAGCATGTTTACTGTAAGTGCACACACTCAAATTTGTGCGTAGTATGCAGCAATCCAACCGCATGAAGATGACTTGCCCAGTATTACATAAGATGCAATATTCTTGTCAGTGCAAAAGAAATTACATGCCGCTTAGATGAGAAGATTGATACCACTCTGATGTCTGAGAGTGGTATCAATCTTCTCATCCAACTCTCAAAGGATAGTCTCTCTTTCTCTCTCTCTCTCTCTCTCTCTCTCTCTCTCTCTCTCTCTCTCTCTCTCTCTCTCTCTCTCTCTCTCTTTCTCTCTCTCAAATTCAAATACAAAGACGTTTTATTAGCATGACCATACTGACAAATAGTATTGCTAAAGCACATACAACAGGGAAACATACACATTTACATACAGTTTTGAGATGCAAACAATCAAACGTAACATTCGTGCAAAAGCAACAACTATATAAAATATTGAACAGCAGCATGAACATAACTAATGGATATCACATGAAAATATCAATATTACAGTGTGTGTGTGTGTGTGTGTGTGTGTGTGTGCTTCTGCGTGTGTCAATATGATGTGCTTTGTAACTGTTTGTGGCAGGTAAAGACGTACTCTGTTGCTAGACTGCAGCTCTCTGTGTGTTCTCCCAACACGACTGGCATTTTGTTCATGTTGGTTATCTGGTCAAATTTGGGATGTTTGTGTTTGAATTTGGAAATTCTTCTCTCTCACTGGGTGCAATGTTACATGCAGCATCACAGATCTATAATCACTCTCAGTGCCTCTGTCAAAAGCAATCAACATTATTGTGCCCCTCATTTCATTTCATTTTTCTCTCTCTCTCTCTCTCTCTCTCTCTCTCTCTCTCTCTCTCTCTCTTTGGAAATAAAGTTGTCATTTTGTTGAGGGTCACTTGTTTGTTATGGATAAAACACACAAAACACTGATGACTTGCTGAGAATCCCTGGAACCACATGCTGACCTGAGATCCGGTCTCAACCAGACCATTACTGATTTGTGTCCCTCTCAGCTTGCCTGTTACTTTACTGTATACAACTTTGGACTGCCCACACCGTTAACACAGAATACACACATGTAATTCTGATCACAGTTTTTGGCTTCAACAAAAAAACAGACTAACATTTTTGTTTTGTAAGGCAACTTAGTTTTGGTGATTTGTTGTAAAGATGTGAACACGGAGTGCGATACAGTAAGAAAAAAATCTCTGAAGGAACAGGACGATCTCTCTGCTCTCTGCTAGGCTCCTTGTCAATTATCACATTGTCAACTCAGTTCAGATAAATCACCAGTGTTTGGGAGTAACGGAATACATGTAACGACGTTACGTATTCAGAATACAAATTATGAGTAACTGTATTCCGTTACAGTCACAATTTAAATAGTTGGTATTTAGAATACAGTTACATTGTTAAAATCAGTGGATTACATGACGATACTTCTCTGTTTCACAAGTTTATTCACTCTGAATAAATTAAGGCAACTTAATGCATTTTCCAGAAGCCCCGATATGAAAAATTGCTATTTGCGTGATCAGTCACAATGGAGTCGGAACGGGCACGACAGAGCCAGGGCAGCAATACGTTTCTATCTTGGAAATTCAAACAGCATTTCACATTAAAGAACGAACAGGGAGAATGAAATATAGCTAACTGTGCCGTGCAGCCTCTGCTTGCCAGCAACCAACCTCCTTTCAGCTCCAAATTACTCCACTTCCAACCTAAAGAAGCATCTTAAAGTAAGTTATTTAATTGAATTAGCCAAGGGTAGTCGTCTGCTGTAGTTTTACTGGTCACCTTGCTATTTTAACATTGACGTGCGACTTTACATTCTCCTAGGTGCTGATTTACTAGCTCCAGAGCCGTTTAAAGATTGACTAGCCCCATTTGACATGCTAACTAACGTTAGCTAAAATTAGCTTGTGGTAGCTTGGACCGCGGTTAGATTTTTGTAGTATGCAGTTCGGGACTACCAATACAATAATCTATCTGCTTGTTCAGGTACACTTTCAGCTAGTTGGAATAAAAAGAACACACCATTATAGGCCTGTTTAGTAAGCTGGATGTGATAGCCGCATTCCTACACTTATAAAACACAATTCAATGTGGAAGTAATCCTGAAGTAATCCAAGTATTCAGAATACATTACTCAGATTGAGTAACGTAACGGAATACGTTACAAATTACATTTGTGGGCATGTATTCTGTATTCTGTAACGAAATACATTTTGAAAGTATCCCTTCCAACACTGTAAATCACTGCAGACAAGATACAGCTATCACCTCACTCAACTGCACCCTTAGGAGGAGAGTTCAGTGACAGGCAGTGTAAGAGTGGTGGTTTTAACTGCATCCATCAGCAGCATCAGTGATAAATCTTCATCATGTTTATGGCCTGTCATTGCTGAGGGAGCAGAGGGGCAAGAATGTGTCCTTTAAAAAATGCTTTCATGCTATGGCTCTTTTAGTGTGCAGGTGCAAGCAACCTAAAATGCAAAAGTCTCCCTCAGTCCATCCTGTGAATGAAAATACTAACAAATTGAAATGCAAACACATGTGAACTAGCTTTTAGTAGTACAATGTAAAGAATGCAGGGGAACATTGGCATGTAGCGTTTGGCTCAATGTGTTCCTTTCCCTCCAATTTACAGTGATACAGACCAAAATGCATCTCCACATCTGTGCTGTGCAGAAGGGATTTAACCTCTAAGCAAACACAACCCTGTCAGTCTCTGCAGCTTGGTAAGAAAACACACTAGTTAAAAGGAAAAGCTCAACATTTTGGGAAATACACTCATTTACTTTCTTGCTAAGACTTAGATGAGAAGATTGATAGCACTCTTTTATCTGTCTGTTAAATGTGACGCTGGAGCCAGGAGGTTAGCTTAGCATGAAGACTGGAATCAGCTGGGGCGCCCCAATAGCTCACTGTGCATTAAGGCAAAGTCCTAACCACAGCGACCAGGGTTTGAGTGTGGCCCTGGGTCCTTTGCTGCAGGTCTTCCCCTCTCTCTAGTCTTTACCTTCTGTTTCAGTCTAAATAAAAGCAATACAATGCCTAAAAAACATCTTTAAAAAAAGAAGCTAGCGTGGCTCTGTCTTAAGAAAACTCCAGGAAATCACTGCACCGAGCAAAGCAATAACTCAGCACATAAAACAACAAATTGCGGGGGTTTTTACACATAATTTCTGTAAAAAAAAAAAAAGGTTTAATAACAAAAATACTGGCAAATACTATGTCAGAGATATACACACTGCTGAAGTAAGTCGTTGCCATGACTATGAATTAAAAGCCTAACAAACTGATGTTAAATGATGTCAAACATTGCAAAATCCTTATTGTTTGTGATTCTATTTTTCATTATTAGCATTATATTTGCAGTATATGTGTGTGTTGCTGAGATAAGAGTGTGAGTGGGAAACGTTCGCAGTCGTTTAAAACCTTACAGCACATGAGCTTCTAGGACTGAGGTGAGACCACCACTGGAGATAAGTGCCACCACTTCCCTTACTCCTGTCCACAAAAATGTTCATAGACTTCAAATTATGCACAGAGGATGCAAATGAAGTGCTCTAAAACTCTTCTGTACAAACACCAGGCAGCCTAAATACTGTGCAATATAACTGTCAAGGCATATTACAAAGTTGCCTGCTAACTACTGAAAACTATTGGTTTAGTGTGATTACATGCAGCAGGCAGGTTGAGAAATTGTGTTGATTTACAGGGACAAGAAGCAGGGGCGATTCCAGGAATTTTTTAAGTTGGGTGGCATGGGGGGCAGGGAATTTTATCAGAATACAGCATAGAAAATCTGCTTAGAAATATAGCAAATTGTGGATAGGATAGAAACACATCACATTCATTAGTTTCACTTATTTCTTTTTTAATTTTTGTCAACAAATTGTATATCCATATACAATACACATTTTCTATGGGCTCTTAAGGCAAAACATTTGGATATGTGGAAACAAATTGGTCATGTGACAAGGGCTGGGAAGATTTTTTTGTCACAGAAATGTGTAAAAATAAAGTGCAATACACAATTTATTTCTTACAGTAACAAGTGCTCTGCAGTGAGTTAAATATGTTTCTACTTTTAAACTGGCCTCAAAAACAAAGTACACAGTTGCCATACAATGTGTATTTAATAAAGTATATATCCATTTACCAAATGGAAAGGCAGCGATTGGCAGAACAGGCAGCAAAGTGACAGCACTCTAGCCCAATGGATTGTGGGGGGCACCGACAGTGTGTGGTTGAATCTGGCCCTCTTCAACTTATTCTCTTTACTGTCTCCATGTAACTCTCCATAGTGCACAGAAATGCCTTCACAGACGTTTTTCTAACAAAAGAATATTAATAATATAGTGCTGGATAGTCAAATGAAAATGAGGGAGGGAATGTGCTGACTACATAAACCTCTCATAAATCTCAAGTTCCATGATAATTCTCAATCTGTCAGTCAGCAGCCTGGAGCGCTGGAGTTTAGGTTTCTTCAAGTCGCAACTGAGATGCAATATTTCATCAGCAGCACAATACGTTCAACAAGATGGTAAATAGAGTTTGATACAGTGATGAGGGGAACTAAAATCATAATTGGACGCCAACATGTCAAAACAACCCAGACTCCCACGCAGCTATAAATCACTTTATCAGTCAAAGAAGAAAAATGAACATCCCATGCCAACAACTGCACATTAAATTCATTAACCGAGTTCTTACAGTAGGGCAGCGCATAAAGAGTGCCATTTAAAAAGTCATTTCTAATTCCATTGAACATAAAACTTGAGCTGTCGTTTGAACTCCACCCCGTCCCATTTTCTTTGCGGTATTTTGGGCTTTGTGAGGGACAAAAGCGGCTTGTGAAAATAGATCGGGGGAAAATGGACCAGTTGGCTTACAGCGCAGAGCAGCGAATAGAAACACTTTGAGCCAAATCCCTCCTCTCAGGCTCAAATAGGGCCCCCGGTTTAACGGCAAAGTTGCACTTGCCACAAGGTTCAAGGCTCTTTATGGCTTACATATGCACAAATCTCATTATGACTTTCCTCTTTGGATGCTCGGGGGCTAATGGATGCAGTCACTGTGAAAATCTTATTGTTGTGGAGGGAATGAAGGGCTGACTAGGAAACAGCTTTCTCACTTTGGTCTGATCTGCTGTACCCGGTCTTGTCAGGCAGTATTAGGAGGCCGAAGGAGGCAGCAGCTATAAGTTCTGTTGCTGTTGGCTGTCTGGTAAAGGTGAGCCAGGGTCAGCGTGTACTGGTGGGACAGTGGTTGGGACGTGACCTCAGTCCAGCTCCACACAGCTGAACAGACTCGCTGCCAAAGCCAGGCTGAAGCTCAAGTTTAAACCCTTATATCCTGTGTAAAAATGGGCCACAGTAGCATCTCCTGCGCCCTTAATCACTGCAGGGTTAATTCTAGGAAACTAAATTGCTGCGGTTTGTCTAGACGGGACACCAGAGGATCAAATTCCAACCAGGTTGAAGAATATTTCCAGAATGTTCATGGCTTTTTTAAGTTGGTGTACCAGATGTTTTGCTGCCAAGTGTATACTGGAGTAGATGCCAGAAAAGGGCCAAATAGCATACTTGTCAATGACTCACATGTTTCTGTAGCTGGCACTTATTGAGGTAACTCCAGTTATCTGGTATCACCAATAGATTAAAGATAACTTATAGGTTGTGTTTATAAGTCAGCAAAAATCCTAAATCAGTAGCTTGGACTGATTGCACATGACTGACCTGTTTTTAGCTAAAAAACATTGTAGATCACTTCCTCCCATCAAAGTTCAGCCACTTTTACAGTAACCACCAAGATATCCTTTACATAAAGCACAGCACCTCTGTGTTTAATAATTGTGACTGAGGGAATAGTTCAGCAGAAAGTGGTTACTCTGAGGGTTGAAATAATATTGATTAGTGGGACAAATAATGGGATTATATTGTAATACCTTATCAATACACTGGCATCAAATAGTGTTCCTCCTCCTTTAGTAGCAACATTCTGACGATGTTATATTTTGTATACTGCAGTAAATTAATTTAAAGTGCTCATATTATGCTCATTTTCAGGTTCATAATTGTATTTAGAGGTTGTACCAGAATAGGTTTATGTGGTTTAATTTTCAGAAAACACCATATTTTTGTTGTACTGCACATTGCTGCAGCTCCTCTTTTCACCCTGTGTGTTGAGCTCTCTGTTTTAGCTACAGAGTGAGACATCTCACTTTGTTCCTATCTTTGTTGGGAGTTGCACATGTGCAGTAAGTACTGCTAGCTAGTCAGCTATGAGGGCGTGCCACGCTAGCAGCTAGGCGAGCATTATAATGTGTTTTACAAAGTGACTCATGTTCGTCAGGGAAGTAAAGGCTGGACTACAATAGAGCTGTTTGGAGCAGTTTGTGAACAGTGTTTTCTGTTGGAGATGGTAAGTGCCTTTAGGGTGGACTTTTTCACTTTGTAAAGCTATAACTTACATAAAAAGATATATAACACAATAAAGGAAAGGGGAAAAGCCAAAAAAGCACAATATCACCACTTTAACATATGATCATTCCTTCATATCAAATACTAATTGCACTGGTTTTATAGGCATTTCTTCATCTTCTATTAGATGTTTGTCCTGGTGTATTACCATTGTTCTCATGCAACACATTGTAATAGTATTGTAATTTATGAATATAAACTATATAAACTAAGACTGTAATTCCAGCCTTAGCCTGCTCTCCTATGTAAAGCAAATCTTGCTTTACATAGTTACAGTAATAAAGCAATAGGGTTAAATAAGATGAAAGATAGTCTATACACTCTTGGTGTTTGTTTTGACTTGTGTACTTATTTGGTAAGTTAAGTTTTATCTATGTTTTTGTAGTATCAACTGACAATGTTGGCACCGTTAATTTGATTGATTGGTGATTGTGTAGGTTGTAATAAAAATAGTGTCAGGATATTGTTAGCTGCTGCAATGAATTTGTTTTTGTTCTGGTTTGTGTATCAATTATTTAATAATTGCCTGTAGTTGCTTCTTCAAAGAACATGATATGAAACCCTGATGTGAGTAATGAGAGGAATACTGTTACATTTGTGGGGCGCTGGCTGTGAAACATCCTCACTATTATCAACTGAAATCAAGCAGAGAATCTCTCAGCAGCGAGCAAGTGTTTAATGTAGAATTCAAATATCCAAATCTGTCTTTTTGATCAGATTGTATTTATGCAGCAAATGCACCAATTACTTACTGTACTTCCACAAAATTGGCATTCTTTTACAGAAACAAATGGTGCTTCACCCAAACATGTAGGAAACAGATTGTTCAAGCTACATTCCTATCAGCTTTAGATTACGGGTATATCATTTATATTATATATATTATATTCCTCTACATTGAAGCCACTTGATGCAGTTTATCACTCATAAGATTAATATCTGGTGATGGATTTGGTACCCACACTGTCTCCTTTATCAAAATGTAGGCTGGACTTCCTTGGCTCTAAGAAGGGAGCAACACTGCATTCTATTTATCTAAAAAGCCTTGCTTAAAAAAATTGCTTTTATATT